>NC_053134.1:10397264-10429764 GCF_010015445.1 Perca fluviatilis
TATGTATGTATATATGTATATATGTATATGTATATATGTATATGTATATATGAGTAGTGATTAATCCTAACCAAAGTGTGACACTATGAGCGAATCGGCAAGAAATCTAGTGTCAGCAATTTTGAGCAATGAAGAGATTATTAACACACTGGCGAATGCATGTACGGGCCAAAACACTGGTAACGGTAACCATATCCAGTACCGTTTTCCCAATGAAGAAGTTTATTCACTTCTTCATCATGGAAGACAGAATGAAAGGAACCTCTTTGGTCAGGCAGGTCCCTTTCATCAGGATAACTTCAACATGCCTTTCATTCAATATATTCAGACTTTCATTCAATATATTCAGACATTCAGTTAATATATTCAGACATTCATTCAATATATTCAGACTTTCATTCAATATATACAGATTTTCAATCAGTTTATTTATTTCTATATATATATATATATATATGTATGTATGTATGTATGTATATATATATATATATATATATATATATATATATATATATATATATATATATATATATATATATATATGCCCTAGTCTGAATGGCCATTGAATCGGTCTGTCACCTCAACAAGACAGCTTTGAACTGGCTCCACAGTCAAGACAAAGAAAACTTTCAGATAACTTAACAGATTCTGTGTTTATTAGCCGAAAGGGACTCCATACAGAGAAAGCTTAGTTCACCTTCTTTCAATATTGTGCATACCGGAGTATAACCACTAATATATACAGTATGTTGCATAATTGTAGAAATTAAAGTTTATTAGAAATAACTGGAAATACTTCCCCACTTGTTACCTCCAATGGCAGTGTGTGAAGCATCCTCTTGTTCTTTGTAACCAAAAGTATTCCTGCTCCTTCTTTTCTTCTTCAGTCCTACCTTCCTCCCCAATACGCACTTTGTGCTGCGTATAGAAGTGTGGTTAAGTGTGTGCAGAGGAGATTGTTTATCGGTGAGATGTGTGCTGGCTCAAACAGCAGGACATCTGACATTTACAACACAACAGACCCTCTGTCTTGTATACTGGCAGCCTGCCTGCATGACTGGCACACTCTTGGAGAGGTTTGCACCTGTGTGTGTGTGTGTGTGTGTGTGTGTGTGTTTGTGTGTATGTACGTGTTTGTGTGTGTGTACGTGTGTGTGTGTGTGTGTACGTGTGTATGTGTACTAATATGTTGGAGCGTAGAAGAAAAAACACTTTGCATGTCAGTTTAAATGTGAGCATGATGGTAGGGTTGGCATCAGTGTCTGAATTTGGCATGGCTTCATTATGATTTTGTGTGGGTGGGTTTGTGTGTGTGGGTGGGTTTTATAGAAGAATGAGTGAGGAAGAGAAATAGTTATCACATAATGATGTTAGCACTGTGCTAATTTGCCCTGTGTAATTTCGAATAAACGGGAGTTAACATAAAGAGAGAAGTCTGTGCATCCCCTTTCTGGATGATGGACAAAGTGAAACAGTGAAGTCTTTCCAGCTCATCCTTTCTTCTCATCATTCCACATGAGATCTGTCAACCTAATTATTTTTTAGCTTGTTTTCTAATATCCCTCTGTCTCACTCTCTCTGACTCATCGATCTTTCACTTTATATTTTAGCAGAAGTGTGCTAACCTTTGTATCGATTGTCTAGCGGTCACTCAAGACAGTCAGTCAAATAGCTGGACACAACACATCAGCTAGAAAAAAAGATCCCTGCACTAACAATGTCTAAAAACATTTTTAAAGGCCCCCATACTTTTTTTTTTTTAAGTGATGGCATCCTCCATACATTTCTGCAAAACAATTTCAGTTAATTAACATGAGAGATTTTGATATGTCTGTGCTCTTCTCATTGGTTTAACGTGGGTGGGGCTCTGTTGGGAAAGCTCTTGCAAAAAGCGTCATTTTTGTTCACCAGTCCGAGTTTGGCATTAAAAAAATCTGAATCAGAAGATAGTTGTAGTTATTGGCTTGTGTTGTCAATGAGAAACCACTGTAAATCAAAATCTGAAATGAAAACACTCTTGATAAAGCAGTTCTTTGTTTTCCATTTTTGAGTGTAAATTATTATTGAGTAAAGAGGTTTTTTCCCCCCTAATGTTGCTTACAGTATGTAGTCAAATCTATTTAATATTTTAATAAAAAAAATGTAAAGCAGCATTAACATATTTTTTTCCCGGCCCTTTTTTAGTTTTAATATATAATGCTGTAAAATATACCATAACATCTTCCAAAATGAACACACTTTGTTAAAACAATTAAATCAAAAACTGAACAATATAACCTTTAGGGCGGTAATATTGTGTATATATCAGCTGCCTGCATTAGTTTTAGAAAAGCATATCTAATAGACTGCAATCAAGTGTGTGTTTCTTTAACGTGCCTAAGCAGGTGCATGCACAAATTAAATGAATGTGATTATTAATGTTTCAATGTATAGTACACCTGTCTTACCGTGCGGCATTACATTAGCCTTTCTGGCTTTCTAAACAGAAAAGAGTGCACTCTGTTTCAAGCTAATGAATATGGCATGTAATTTTTGTGTGTGTGTGTGTGTGTGTGTGTGTGTGTGTGTGTGTGTGTGTGTGTGCGTGCGCATAAGGACGCTTTCCTTGTTGTGAATTTTCCTCCCACCATCGCCATGCGAAACGCCGACTGATGCCAAAGTGTGTGTGGAGGAGGTTTCCTCAGCGACGTCGACTTTAATAAAGAAGTTCAGACCTAAATAAAGTAGAGAGAAAGATAATGAACAGATGTGAGAAAAATATTCAGATAGAGCAAGGTTGGCAGGGTTGCCAGGCAACACAGAATTCATAAGATACCAGACGTGGGATGTCACCATTGACAAATCTCAATCAACATCAGCAGATGTCGTCAGAAGATATGTGCGTCAGCGTTTCCGGACTGTGTCCTCGAGCTTCACACCTCTTTTCACCACCTTTACTTCTTCTTGCTGTTTTTTTTCTTTTTTTTTCCTCCATCCCTTTGTCCACACTCGCACTTTCCAATTACATTTCTCTTTCTCCATTTTTCCTGGTTGGCTGCTGACCTTTTAATGTTCTCAGCCCGGGGAGTTTTTGAGGAGTTGAGGGGAGGGTGACTCTTGAAAATGGATGAGGTCTCTTGGAGATGTTAAGGAACATCAAAGGCAGGTGTTTCTGAGAGGGCTGAGATTATGTGGAGAGCTTTAGAAGCCTGTAAATGAAGGACTGAATGTGCTCTGTGGGAGTAAATGGTTTGTGGTCATACGTTTTCTAATATCTAATTTGAGTAGTTCAATATTATGGAGAGTTAGGCTGTAATAATAATACCATTATATATTTTAAGCTATAGTGTGTACTTTCTGTCTCCCCCACGAGGAATTCTAAGTAATGACAACAAAACTGTCGGCACGTCCACATGATAGCAGCCTTCCGTGATCGCGCACGCCTTCATTAATATCTTAAAGTTACGCACTCAAGCTTTAAAGCAGCGGTTTGATTAGCTGTTGCACCCTGGTTGCAGTTTTTGTGATAAGTGAAAATGTATGCTTGTGGTGAGAAGCGTATTTATTGGGGTGAAAATGGGAATGTTTTTTTAATTAATTTTATTTTGAATCAGTGATGTTTCTGCCTTTTGTTTTGTACATTTAATTATAACTAGTCATTAATTTATATTAGCTTAAAACACTAATTAAAATGTAAAATACAAACCTCAAAATTCAGCCTAATTCGTTATTCTACTAGTCTTTTTTTCCTTGCAGTTATTTCCCACTTCTCCTTTTGTCTCTCTGCTGCTCTCTGCGGGATGTGACGCAGCTCTGTGCTTACAGCATTTAAAGGCTTTATGCCCTGCACACTCTGCAGCTATAGACTGTCTTCATGTCAACCTAACCTTCAACACACAGCTATAGCTGCTGTCAAATACTTTTTTACTGAAATAGATTGGCACACACATAGTGTGTGTGTGTGTGTGTGTGTGTGTGCGTGTGTGTGTGTGTAAGTGTGTGTGTGTGTGTGTGTGTGAAGCCTGACATATCTCGTCGTCCTTGAGGTAAACAGGAAAAGGAAGAAACGATTGGAGAAAGAGGCGTAGGAGCTTCAATAAATAAAGACCACCAAGAGGCAAAATGTGCCCCCCACAGTACTAGCACTACCGTATATTACAACAACCATGCCACTGGTGTTGAAGTGCCCTTGAGCAATGCATGAAATCCTATAATGCTTCAGAAGAGCCTGTGTGCAATCATTTAGTGCTGTTGTGTGTCCAAACCAAGCTAACATTCCAGGGATTTACACGCAAAGCCCATTCACGCACACAATGTGACAGGCAGTGATATGGGGAGCATTTGCTTTCTGGGTATTGATGTATACATTAAATATGTTTTAATTATACTATTCTGGCCTTCCTCTTTAAACAAGACAAACACCATAAGTGATTTACTAAATTCATATTTAAAGTAAATGTATTGTGCTCAAGCAGATGTATGTGTAAAACCTCTTGTCTGAGTTTTGATGTAAATGTAGAGTTCATATGAAATACTGTATTGTGGCCCCAGATGGCTTGTATATATGCAGAGCTAACGATGAAAAAAAAATGCTCATTTCTATAGGTTTTTGTCACTTTAAGTGATTTATTCACAACTAGATAGAGATACTAAGGCAGCAGCAGAGTGATGTAGCGTTACCCTACAGGGATCAATAAAGTTTAATTTAATCGAATCAGTAGTCTAGAGATTTAGGAGTCCCTGGAAAAGAGTCACTGGTCACTGTTAAAGCAATAATTCAACATTTTAGGAGATGCGCTTATTTGCTTTCTTGCTGAGAGTCAGATGAGTTATTTAGTAAGATTAGTGCTACTCATGTTTGTACGGTAAACATGAAGCTGCAGCCAACATTTTCTTATTAGCGCTGAACACAAAGTACAGCTGAGACTAATGGGAGCGTGGTTAGTGTGGCATGTATTTTAGATATTTCAGTCTGGATAAAAGCGGTGGACTGACTGACCGACCGGCTGGGCAAACAACATTGTCATTCATGCAGCCATGCTGCTAGCATGGCTAAAACTCTGCCTACCTGCCTTCACCTCAAAAGGTAAATAACAGATATAAGAGTGGTATTGATCTTTTCATTTAAGTCATAAAAAAACCCAAATGATCACTTTTCCCAAAAATGTCAACTTATTACTTTAATACCGTATGTGGAGACCTCAGCAGGTTATAATGAAGAAATGATTACACAGGAAGTAGGAATAATCATAAGCTGTGTTTCTGAGCTACAATTTAATGTCACAGACCTTGTATTTTTTTCCAGACTGTCTTGTGGCAGTTAAGTGGTGCTTTGGGGACGTCTTAACGAGAATTAATTTGTGACAGATAATTTGAGGTCTAATGTTCCACTTCCTTCTCCTCTTTCTGACCTTTCTGCTCTTACCTTACATGTCATTTGTCTTTATTTCATTACTTCCAGTCTTTATTTATCTCTCTGGCTGAATTGATATGCTAAACCACGGAGCACAGTTAGAACTGGATGCTTTATAAGGAAAGGAGTTTTTGGATATATGTCACATATAAATTGTAAATTTTTTGTGATTCAAATTACAGTTACAGAACCTACAACCTCTCTGTAAAAACAGAAGTGCTTTTGGGATCCCAACACAACATAATAAATATATACACACACACAATATTTCACTACTCCGAAACGAAGGGCAAAAAACAAACAAAGGCAGAACAGCTTTCATACTGTGCTGCACATCAGCAAGGTCTGTGTGTTCAAGGATGCTGTGACTCTGATGGGAAGTAAGCCTCCCTTAATACAATTTCCTGTATCATGATTGCTATTAAAAGCTGTGTACCCATTAAAGTAATAAGGAGAACAAAATATTAGCACTCTGAGTCACCACTCTGGTACACAAAGAACAAGGAGAACTCATTCAGCAAAACAAGTGAGTTACTGAGTGCCCTTTTATTACCTCCGCCAAGGAGGTTATGTTTTCGGTTTGTTTGTTTATCAGCAGGATTATGGAAAAAATACTGGCCAAATTTTCATGTTGCTTGGTGGAAGTATTTTGTTAGTTAACAAGTTTTGTTAACATTGTGAGATAGGTCATGGCCTCGGTGGAGGTCTGTGCTCTTCTAGTTTATTTTTTTGTTTTTATTCCGTTTTATGGAAATAAATAAAATTCTTTAAACTGATCTGCAAAGAAAAAAAGAAGCATAACTAAGAGTTTTATGAACTACAGTAGAAGTAGAAACAGTTCACATGACTTCTTGATGTTGATTAATTCTTCCTCATCCTGTGGTAGGTCTTGTGAAAGTGTGAACTTCACATGGTTTAGTGAATCAAACACCTTAAAGGAGTAACTACAACCCTGCGAACGTTTTAAATACATTAGGTGACTACTGATGTGTCAGCTCAGCTGTGATTCTTCAGACGGCAGATGTAGAAATTGGTGCAGCAATGCCAGCACAAGAGTCATTGCCAGACATCTTGCTAAAACGTAACACATGGTCTTGCGTGTACGTAGACTGTATATAAAGATGGACAAAGCCAAAATATTCCTCATACGGACATTGCCAACTTGTAATTTTAGAGCCAGTATGTGCAGTAGCGATCCGGCGGTGGAGCCGTGGTATCGTATAATGGTACAGATCCATTTGACCGTGCAACGCTTCCGTCGCGCCTCGCTCCACTCTATTCCTATGGGTGACGTCAAGCGACTTCAACGTGCACGCAAAGCATTCCGGGAAGGCGGCGCTGCATTTGAAAAAATGCTGCGCGTCAAAAAGCTGGCCGATGCCCATCTTTATGCAAATTAATCTGTTGAATGCGATGTTACTATCCAATAGAAGTAGATGAAAATCTTTCAAACTGACCTTTGTCAATCTGAAATGAAGACAGATTCAGCAACTGTATGGCCTATTTCTCACTTAAAATGTTTTCAGAAACACGTTTCGGTGAACTATTTTCGTAAAATACTGGATCATATTCACAAGGAGCCGCCATGACACTGTGTTGAAGTTCTCGAGAAGCCAGACCCACGTCACGCGTTCGTCCAATCAGCTGCCAGTCAACCATGGATGTATGACTTCGCAAAATGCAAATGCTTATTTAATCTCCTCTTGTCTCATCTTGTCCTAGTATGTATTGAAATACTTTGTTACTGTTTGTAGAACATCAAACTGTTCAAACTGCAGCACACATACCTGAAACTTTGAAAGTTGTCAGGCTTGCAGTTAAACACAGCGGTGGCTCTCTGTCAGCGGCCTCTTGCTCTGGCTGCTTGCCGTGTCTGTGGGATTAAGCGTGGAGCCAGGGGAAGCCACAGTTAGAGTTTTGCTCAATACAGCAGCTGTCATGGGGAATGTGAAGGATGTTATTTTCTAAGGAGTGACTGTCACTGTCCTGTGGGTGGCTCAGCTAGCTGATTTTTGTGGGATTAGCCAGCCATGGAGGGAAATCCAATTCTGCAAAGCAATCCCTGCTCGCTGCTCTGACCAACCTACACCACTACTATTCCACTCTTTGCCTCCTTCTCTCTCATTTCTCATGAAGATCAACAAGTACCCTCTATATTTCTCTCTTATCTCATCTTTTTCATGCCTGTATTCCTCATGTCTTTTTTTCCTGCCATTAACCTTTTATCTACATTTTTGCTCAACATTTCTGGATAAATAATATATATATATTGGAAGTGTTACATTGGAACAAATATCTTTGTGAACAACCGTCGGATGCAGTGACTGTGTGCAGCTTCCTGAAGTCTTGTCATCACAGTGATGTTCTCAGTAAGGTTTTGAACCATTGTGCCTGTACAGAGACAAATGTCTATGCTCACAACCATATCTAGAATCAAGCACTATAGCTGAAGACGCAGCACAGAGGTAATTGTAACCTATTGATGTCAAGAAAAAGCTGCAAATATGATATTTCCATTATTTTTGTACTTTTTTGTGCTATCCCTTGCTGCTGCAACATTGTGAATCATTGTGAGACCTGCTTAACATCAGCATGTTAGCATTATTATTGCAAATATGTTAGCATTTAACTTTTCCCCTGCTTTTAGTATTCATGCTAAAATATGCTAATTAACAACACAGTCAGACATTAGAGCTAATCTGCTCATCACACTCCCTGAAAGAGTGTATTTGCCGTCGTATCAGCTTGAGTCAGGGAATGGGCTGGCTTTTGGCGCCTTCCAGTTTTAGATGCTGCAATCTTTTTTTAATTTTTCATCTCTTTTTTTTTTTTTTTTTTTTTTTTGGTCCGTGTGTCTCTCCAGTACTGCCCTCTCATGACTGCACCTCTCTCTATGTCTCTCCCCTTATTGAGGGCCTCAGAGGGCCCATTGTCCTCTCTGGTATCCACCCCTCCCTTTTCTCTCTAATCAAATAGCCTCTGTGAGGAAATGCCAGCAAATTATAGCCTCTATTCATATCTGATGACCTATGAACTCAGTATACAGTGTGAAGCAATGGGTAGGGTTGTGTCTGCTACAGTATACATGTAGGGTTAAACCGAGACAGAGAGGAAGAGAGAGTCACAGGAATTAAGACTGTTGGATAGAAGTTCCTCGGACGTGACCAAAGCAGCAGCACATTTCCTATTTGGGTTATCAGCCATACACCCATGCACAGTATATATAATACAAGCAGGCTCAATTATGCATACACAGAGAAACACACAAACAAAGTATGCACATATGCTCTCACATGATCACACACATCACGTATCTGCTGCAAGCAGAAAGACACCACACTGCGTTATTACATGGATATAATCACACACCGTTACAATTTTTTGGTCACGTGCAGGCGCCTTGAGACACACACACACACACACACACACACACACACACACACACACACACACACACACACACACTTAATCTGGCCTCTGCAGTTGGTCGGGAGCTGCATACGACCTGCTAATTAGTGGCCAGAGTAGGCCTCTGTTTGTCTGCTCTCTTCCTGTTCAGCTCAGACACAAGTTTCTCTGTGTCCTATCTCTGCCCTGAAAGATAGAGAGGGAAGGAGGGTGGAGGGAGGGAAATGAATCAAGACCGAGTGTGTTTGTTTGTACGAGGGACTGCTCATATCGAACCGTGTGAAGCCTTTTCTCCCACTTTTTATATCCGTCTGACCCCTCCAAGGCTGAGCGGTAAGAAGAGGTGAGATACATCAAAATATCAGATAGCTAAACCTGTTGTCACACTGCTGGATTAATTTCAACTCCAGATCTTCGGCTGCTCCCAGGCTTCACTCTGGACTTTCCTGGATTTCTTTCCAGTGAGTGTCTTCTTCGAGATTGAGTGCACAGTAGTTTTCTGCTGGCGAAAGAATAGCTCAAACTTAAAGCTCGTTGCTTACCTCAATGCAGCTTAGTTGGATATTTTACCATTGCCTTCTTGCCGTGCTGTGTGTGAGAAATCAAGCATGTTACTTGTACTTGACTTGCATTTCTGTGTGTTTTTTCTATGTTTCTGTGTGTGAGGAACTGCCTGCTCCTAAGTCAATGCACTCCCACTTCCTCGGCTTCCCTTCCTCGATACAAACTAATTTTCCTCTTCCCGCTCTGTCTCCTGCTAGTCTCCTTTGAATTCTCTGACACAAACTCCAAAGTAAGTGTTGAGTTGGATCCTGGTGTCCTTTGATCTACCTGTGTATACTTCCCTCCCTGTCTTTACCCAGGGCAATGGGTTTTGCTACCCCTGTCAGCTTTGGCCTCTCTTTCTGTTGGAGATATAGAGTAACGGGAGTAATGAGAGATGAAGTGAAAGAGAGAGAGAGAGAGAGAGAGAGAGAGAGAGAGAGAGAGAGAGATAGAGAGAGACAGGAAAAGTGCTGAAGGGTAGGCAAGAATAGACCGAGCACATGGTGACAGTACATGTTATTAGTGATTCCTCATTTCTTCGTCTTTTCTTCCATTTCATTTACTGCTTTCTATCTACTCCCTCTCTCCTTTTAATTGTATTTCTCTCTGTAGACACTACAGAGGAATCTCTTTCCTAAACTCATTCTATCTTGGGGCTTGTCTCGTGTGCTTTCTTCAGCGCATCTATTAATGATGCTACTCCACCTGTGGCATTTTAAGACTTCCCGTATTTCATTGTTAATTCATGGTGACATCTTGGTAATTACTACAAACCAATGAGACCATGGCTGTGATGTTTAATAGCCTCAATCTCACGGCTGTCTTTCATCAGAAATATTAGAGCTAAGGTAATGTTTTTAAATTAGGACTGCACATTTCCCATTAATCCTGTCACATCCTGTTTAAAGCCAATGCTCTCCCTTTGTCTCTGTTTTGATTTGAATCTACTTTCACTTCTAGTAACGTTGGAACTTTATCTTGATTTGTTCTGAAGAACTGCACCCTCTTCCAGCTTCGTGCAAGTGACACACACTGTTGCACTTTTATGCTCTTACAAGGAACCAGGTTACTCCAAGGAATCGAGTTATGCAGGAATTCGAACAACACATGTTCTGTAAATCCATGTTTACATGCAGCAGTCAATAACCAGGTTCCTCCCCTACCTTATCCTTATTTTGGCAGAATTACTTTAATACTTTAACTGTCATAGAGATGCAATGTGTTGAGTGTGTGTCGAAGGGCTGATGGTGCAGTGAGAGGACAGCCTCTGTAGTGAGAGCACAGCTTTTTGTGTTTGAATTGTAAGAAATTGAAACTGACTTTGACTTCTAGAGCCCACTTTGTGATGGTCAGACTTTGGATGGAATTATTTTGAATATGAGGATTATGTGTTTAAATTGCTGTCATAGCAACCCTTTCTCTCAGAAATTACAACTAATTTGCAAAGGCAAATGTGTTTTTGTATGAATCTTAATTCTGCAGGGATTATGTTTTCTGTCAATATTGTGAGGAAGATTATTGTATCTGCCAAGTTGCAGAATGATACTGAATGTTTCTGCAAAAAAATGTTCACTGACTGTTTCTTACTATATTTATCACTACTATATCATTTATTTTGCCTGCACTATCTGCACTCAGCAACTAGAGCAGGATTTGTTTATATTTAAGCACTTTCACAGTTTTTTTTAAATGTTAGGGAGTTTGTGGTATTGGCTAAATATTAAAAAAGTAAACCTTTAACCCAAACCACGATTACACTAACCTTAACTGAAATACTCGTTGCCTAAACCTTACCAAATGCAGCACTCTGGAGGAAAACCTCAGTCTACAATCTAACTCCGGTGTCCTGCGTGTTTATCGGTGTTTTAAGCCCCTAACAACTAGGATTAGGCAACGGTTATGGTTAAGGTTAGGGTTAGGTGCCTTGAAGTCAACGGTCGCAACGTTGCCTGGAAGGAGAAGTTGGGGGCTTAAAACACCATCGAGCGTCCTGCGTTTTGTACACAACTAGCAGAAGTTGCTGTTTCCATTCCAGCGTACAGTAACTGGCAAAACAAATGACAAGTATGTATAATTTTACCCATACTGCGGAAAGCCAAGCTTAAATAGGCTACCTAAGTGCATATCAACACACTGTATGAAATGCAGTTTAGCGGTTTGTTGAGGCCATCTCTTGCTTTCGAAATCACAATTTGGCTAAACCCTCAAAATGAATATGAAGATGATTAATGGCTCATATAAACTGAGCTGTCAGATACAGTTTATAATTCAGAGTCTTTATGTACCGTAGGAGCAGGGAACTCGCAGCGGCTCTGTATGGCTCTCAGCCTTCTTTCAGCTCTGTGAGTGAAATCTGCACCTAACCAGGTTGTCACGTCAAATCTGTATCAGCTGAGGCCGGGCCACAGTGAAGGCATAAAAGACTGACTGGGTCTCTATTAGCTGGTAATGGCAGTCTAATTGAGTGCTGATTTAGATAGAAAAGGAAGGGGGGAACTGAGAGGGGGGTTTATTTTGTAGACCTTTTAATAAAATGCTGTGTGAAATAAGTCTCAGATTGAGTGTGAGTGAGAGAAGTCATCAAGGGACTGATTGTTCTGTCAGCCAGAATGATTAATCCATTTTGAGTGTGCTCAGTGTGTGTGATTGATGGCCTGGTGCAGTCTGGGTAATGTAGTAGCAGATGATGAAAGGAAGATTAATGGCTGTTGAATGAGGAAAGGAGGCTGAGGGGGAGTCAGAGGGTTGAGAGATTTATGCGGCGCACGGTTGAGAACTGTCGTAGCCACAACCACAACTTAATACCATGGTGACAAGTTTACCACTGCTCCCATTAGGAAAGGTACAACCAGGGGCAGGTTGCCAAGTGACACTTCGGAAATGATGATAGTGTTGCGTTAAAGGGAAAAGGCAGACTTCAGGAGGCTGTGTTGCTTTAAAGAAATGTTTTGTCTCTTTGGCTGAAATGACGCTCGTCTCTGTAACCTTTTCCCCTGCTTCACATCACTCACTCTTGTTTTTCATTCTTTCTGGGTACACATCTGCCTCAGAGATAAGGGACCTTTTGGTCCTCAGCTCTCTCTTGGAGCCCTTTGGGTGTCAACCTTTTCACCAATGCTGCAACAAAATGTAATCTGAAATTCTCCTCTAATAGCCTAGTCTAAGAGAACACCATTATATAACGGGCCCAAAGAAACATTTCCTTACTCTGAATCAATCACCTCCAAATGAAGAATTTCTTCGAAATAATGTAAGTCCCTTTTGGTAAAAATCATTTAATATGCAAATTACAATTTAAGCATTTGGCAGATAATCTATTCAGAGAGACTTACAATAAGCCTAACAAACAGCATTAATTAAGGAAAGTAAACCAGAAGAATATCCTTGCTATTGCTATTAACAGTCTGCTATAACATACTGTCAGAAATGACAATAGATTTTTTTTTTTCTAGTGTGTTTCAGGATTTACTTTTTTTTTTTTTTTTTGAGAGCTGTATCATAAAATGGATGGCGGTTACATTTGTTTTTTTAAAGATTAATTAAAATGTACTCATTTAATTAATCATTGAATCATTTAATTAAGTAATTATGCATTTAATGAAGTTATTATATTTTACTCATTTACAGATTATATATTTTCATTTTGCCTTTCCAAGACAGTTAAGAGAGAGAAAGGAAAGGATGCCGGCTACAGTAGGAGACTATCCAACACTAAAAAATATATTTGTTGAAATGTTTTGCCTGTCCAAGCATAACAAATTAAGTCATATTTATTCAGAGATGGTCTCGTACTCCTGGTCGCATTCATTGGTGAACCTGCTTGCAGGACTCTTTCTCTGTTGTGTTTGAGGGAATTTTGTGCCCAGTTTCTCATCAGCTCTTTTGCTGTCTTTTGCAGCCCCCCTCTTTCATCAGTTAGGGAGTTAATACATTAAAAAAAGCCATTTTATCTCTCTATAAAACATATCTGTAAAATGTTACAGGATTTTGCGGTGTAGCTATTTATCATATAAAACCCTTTAATCTAAAAATGGACTGATTCTTACCAGATTAATCAACATACGATTCCCTGTTACTTATCCCTAATCTTTGCCAGTCTCACAGTTTTGTAGGAGATGGAAGTTGAGAAATTGAGACTGAAGAGGTCAAAACTCCAGCAACACTTGTAGTATATAGAACACCTTTATTGTAAGACCGTCATCATCGCTTGCAGTGAGAGACTGGATGACGTTGGTGCAGTGTTCTTTCACAGTGAGTGCGTCTCAGAGTCGCATAATAGAAGCAGAGTGGGGTTTTTGGCACAGCTTCATCTACACACAAGGTGCATGGAGAGAGAAAAGAAATTTAAAGAGGTCAAACCTCCAGCAGCACTTGCAGAGAACTTTTTTCTTTCTTTTAAAAAAAGCTCCAGCAAAACCTCGTTGATCAAAGAGAACAAAACCCCAAAGTTCTGAAGGGTCCATTAAGAGAGAAGCAGAAAGAAAGGTTCAAACTTTTTACAACCCTTTATTTTCAGTGTTTGCTTTGAACATCGA
Source organism: Perca fluviatilis (assembly GCF_010015445.1). Classification (NCBI taxonomy): domain Eukaryota; kingdom Metazoa; phylum Chordata; class Actinopteri; order Perciformes; family Percidae; genus Perca; species Perca fluviatilis. Next base: position 10,411,146 of record NC_053134.1, read on the forward strand.
CCTAAATCTTTCGTGATAATCCAAATGTGTGAACGATGTGGTCGGACTTCAATGAATAGCCTTGAGCTGAATTTAGAGATTACTGAGCTGATGTGTTGTCTTCTTTTTGTTCCTTATGATGCACCTCAGGCAAAGATAAACAAAATGAGGGGGACCTTTGGCCCTGGATAGGCACTCTTTACCACACAGCAAGCTCACTTCAAACGTCTCCTTTTGCTCTTCTTTTGCCGTGTTTGCTGTGCTTTATTTCAGACATCACATACAGCTCATGAACTCAAAATGACACTCTTTGGTGTAATATTGTGCATCTAAACTCACTGAGAGGGCTCCTAATTTGCTTTCCAAACACTATTTATCAACATAATACATCATTTATGGGTCTGTTGGAAGGGATAATAGGCCAGTATGGCTCCAGTACATAATTAATAATGGTGGTGTGTTTGTGTTTAGCTCAATAAATGTGGAACTGCTGGTAGTTGCTGCTGGAGTCAGGGTTTTAAACCACTTCTTCCATCAGATTGTGCACACTCTGTTACTGGGTAATGTGGTATGTTTAACAGATTGCCCTTACATTTCTCTTTTATGTGTTTTTTCTCTCTGCCCTCCTCCCAGGATTCAAAGTGTTCAGCAGAGATTGTCACCTCGCCATCTCTGGATGTTTTCCTGCCAGAGGACGAGGACAACCCGTATGAGTCCGTGACTACAGCCGTCACACGCAAACCCTGCTCCCTCGATATCAACCACCAGCTCAATGCCTTTCCACGCAATGGTAGGCCAACACTTTTTTGTTGTTGTTGAAATCAGTGTATCACCTGCAGTTTTAGTTCCTAAAAGGCAGATGATGCCATCCTCACGCACTCTTAAAAAGTTAATTCTTTCTCATTGTAGTGACTTAGGTAATACTGCACAGTGATGTTTAGTTTCAACCAGGAACTGGAAGCCTCATATGTAATTAAAGTATGCATTTAGTGTATTTCTTAATCAACTTGTCTGACAGAGGAGCCTTACTCCATTAAAATATCTCATCAATTTGTAGTAAAGTAAAACATTTTCTCATAAAATGATTGCTAAAATCAAAGTTCGAAACATTTTGGCAATGAAAAAATCTGTAATAGAACTTCTTGCATAAAGCATCTAGAGTTACAAGTATGTTAAATACTCTATTAGTCCTTCCAAACCTCCCTCAGCAAGGTTACTGCTGTGTACTGAGTGCTTGGGTCATGATAATTGATGCCAGTGCTCTCACTCCCTCTTTTTCTTTTACAGTATTTATTTCTTGTGGATCTTTTTACACACTTTGTTTTTGGTCGTTTTAAAAGGTCTACTTAAAATAATTGGAAAGCAGAGCATATGGTGCCTTCTAGTGTGATCATGTTCGAGAATTCATATGTACATCCCGCTATTATAAAGATCACAACTTTACGCAAGCGTATTGTTTATCAACATTAACACAAGTATTATTGCAATAAACAGGTGTGGAGAATGTGGGAGAGCGTGAGAACAATGTTGTTTGGGATACATTGTTGAATTTATCTCTATAGCAGTGTTTGGATGGGATTTATTTCTTTAGGGGAGGTTGGGTGATCCTGCCCAGATCACATATACGGTATGTGCGCTTTTTTATCATTCCATATGTTGTGATGACACGTCATCACCTTGTGAACAACATCTTAAAAAGGGGAATGCCACCAATTTTCAGTCTGTTTACAGGTTATTGGAAGTACTACAGCAAAAGTCGGAAAAAAGTTGTTTAAAGGCTTTTGTGGCTTCAGACCAGTCTTTTTATTTTTTTTTTAAAGATTATTTTTTGGCCATTTTAGGCCTTTGTTTATACAGGAAAGCTGAATACATGAAAGGGGAGAGAGAGGTGGAATGACATGCAGCAAAGGGCCGCAGGGCAGAGTAAGGGCTGAGCGATATGGCCTATGGATTTTTTTCACAAACAAAAAACGTTCGGTCGTTTTTAGTAGATGTGTTGAGCCGCAATAGAGTTCCTCAACACCGGCTCCAGTGCTCCGCATGGTACTCCGTCAGGTCAGCGGTATTTGGTGGTCCAGTTATCCGAGAATAGGTGACTCTGAGCCGGGTACAGAGCACTGCGAGCTGCCGGTAATTTTCGAAGGCGATTACATGTAAAAACAGATGCCTATTTACATGTCCAGCAACATTTACATTCATTTTGAGTTGAGTTTCTGGTCACCTGATAAATGTAAGTACAAGATTTACTCCTTACTACCTTTTAGCTCTGTTTTGGTCTCAACCAACTCCTGCCGCTGATTGTGGTTCAGTGGTGAGAAATTAAAGCAATGAGCTGAAAGACGCAAAAAAAAACAACCTTAGAGCTGAGGTGAGGCTGATAATTACCTTTGAGCTCATCACCATGAGCAACACATTTCACATTACCCATAAGCATTTGATACATTTTGACATTAAAATGTTGAATAGGGGCGCTTTAATATAATCCACTATAATACAAAGCACCTTCTGTAGTTGACAATGGCTTAAATGCATTCCGAACGAGTTTAGCTTCAGAGAACTACATGAAATACCAAATATTTTTTCTACCCCATCTCTTCCTGGAATATAAATCCTGTCCAAACAAGGCTTTATAGCTGATGTAACTATTCAGCACTTGATTCAGTTCACTTCCCCACTGGCATCAACACTGTCTTCAAACTGTTTTCAGTTTAGGATTCAGTGTGAGTTGATCCTCCAGCCTCGGACGCTTCAGTCAATTCTGTTTTCTGTGTCTTGTCAGTTCGGTCTGCAGCGTTATACTTCAACACCCACGACAACATACACCCACACTGTGTTCTTCCCTTTCACTCACCTCCCATAGCGATGCTACACACTGTAGGTTGTCACGGCAACTGCATCACTGGCTGGTGAGTCACCTGTATGTTGCCATGGGAACTGCCTTGCTAGTGACACCCCTCTCCTTCTGAGAGGATACTATAGAGGCTTGTTTTGTGTGTGTGTGTGTGTGTTCACGTATGACTTGTCCCACGCTTTATCTTGTCTGTGATCGGCAGGATAGGAGAGTTGAACTGTCCATATACTGTACAGGGTTAAGTGTGTATATTGTGTGTGTAACTGGGAGGTTAGCAAAGTGTCTTTTGGTAGAAAATTGCTTCACTGACTTAAGTGAGCAGTGTGGGTGTTCTGTTTGTTCTCAGCTCTCTGAGCACTGTTACCTGGCCAAATGAAAGAGACACAGAGAATATGGAAATGAAGAGTGAGAGAGACATAATCATGTAATGTGGGAGAGCAAAGCAAGTCAGAAAAACAAAATGCAAATGCCAGAAGACAGAAGAGGTGAGGAAGGACACCATAAAAATCTGCTGAAAATGATGAGAAATGCAGAATGTCTTACAGGCTGCAGATATTGTCTTGTTTCAGAGAGACAGACCGTAAGGACAGGGGAGAGAGTGTGAGACAGAGGGGGAAGATTCAGTTCAGATTTGGATTCAGTTGACGAAGTTGGAGGGTCGTCTCAGGCTAAGCCATCTACATGAATGTGAATCTGTGACACAGCAGGAGCGAAAATCCTGGATTCCTGCTTTGAGTTCAGTCATATGTCGGGCTAATTGGACATGGGAGTGAGTCAGTTTCTCTTCATCTGCTTCTGAGAGGGAGCATATGATGATGAAGGAACATGGGTAAAGAGGGATTGAGATGAGAGAAGGGAGGGAGGGAGGGGGTGAGAGAGAGAGGGAGAGGGAGAGAGATTTGGTGCATCTTTCTCAATAAGTTAACTGGTCTGTAATTAAGTCTTAAAAATCTTCCTCCTGGCAGATGTTTTATTTAGCAAGTAGGATGAGACATGCAAATCAGCTTTACTATATGATGAATATATCAAGAATTAACATAAATGAATATGTACATTTTAGGAATACACAAAATAAGGTCACTACACATTATGCTCCAGTAGGGCTGGGCGATATGGCCTAAAAATAAAATCCCCCATTAAAAAAAAAAAAACCGATTTAAGATTTAAATCGATTTTTTTCTCCCTCTACTTAAAATCAATCTGCAGATGACAAAGACATTTTAGAAGTTTTATTTTGTTTTGACTCATACACACACACATGGGGCATGTATACCATTATGTTTATTCATGCCAATTTTGTGGAAATATAAATTGGTTTGAGTGTTTTCCCTACCAGTTTTTTTTTGTTTTGGGGCGGGCTATATATTCAACAACAACAAAACGGATGCGTGAGATAAAGCTGTTTTCACACATAGGCCTACAGGTAATTCACTTCTCGTTCCTCGCTAAAAGTTCAAATAATTTTAATGTTATTGCGCAACCTTGCCCCTATTTCCATCTGTTGCTGAGTAACGTACGTTAACATCCCATGGTCTCTTGAATGTAGCATACCTGTAGCAAGCTCCTTCGTAGCGATAAAAACAAACGTCGAAGCGTGCTACAGAGCGGCGATTGCAAGTTGTTTAAGCCGCTACAGACCTCCGTCACAGCTCGGTTGTATCAGCGGCATTTAGTAGATGCGTTGAGCGGCAACAGAGTTCCTCAACACCGCCTCTGGTGCCCCACATGGTGCTCCTTCAGGTCAGCTGTAGCTGGTTGTTCAGTTATCCCAGAATAGGTGACTATCAGCCGGGGACAGTGCATCGCGGAGATTACGGATAAGTAAGTAATGAAACGACTGGTTAAGAAAATAATTGTTAGTCCCTGTTGCTGCCATGTTGTTTGTGTCTCACAACAGATCATTTTATTCCTTTCTTGGGAACAAACTTCCCACTCTCACTGGTAGCCATGTTGTCACTTGCTGTTGCTGTTTCATGTGTGCTATGATGTTGTTGTTGTTGTCCCTTGCCATACTGCTATGTGAAACTAACGCTATGGAAGCTCCGGGGAGCCAAAAATGCGCCATTACACAAAAACTCGATTTACTTATTTTTTAAATCGCCCGCAACAAAAAATTTGAATTAATTAATTTAATCAATTTTTCGCCCAGGCCTATGCACCAGACAACCGCACTGCCAAGAACATATCCAGTAGACAGTCTGAAACAATCATTGACAGCATAATAAGTTATGAAAATAGTACAATATTAATGGAAAATAGCAAGAAATAAATGTAGCATGAATTGTGTGCCAGTTGTGAAGATAGGTGTAATACGTTAGAGTACAAACCCAAAGAAATGTTACATCAGATTAATTTTTTTAAATGCAATGGTATGTGTTTGTCTACACTGCTGCGTTAAGTGTGGCAGTCTTAATTAAATTACTTTATTAAATCACTTAAGCGTACAACATTTAATTTTCTTACGCTAGGGGTCTCTCAATCAAAACAATGGATGTAAACACAGACTTTTGATGATGTCCTTAAGTTGCGTGGGATTATGGGAGTTGTGGTTTTCATTGTTAAACACCATTTCCGATTAAAATGTATTTGTTCACGGATGAGTTTATCCATTCAAGTTTTATTCACGTTACGTTAATTCATGTCATTCTTATGAAATAGCTGCAGTTTACGCCACATAATTGCATTTTTCATGATTCGATTAGTATTGGTAGCTGACCAGTTAGCAAGCAAACACGTTAACGTTAGCCAGCAGCTAAAACCACAATATCACAATATATTCCACATGTTTGGAGGTTATCAGCACTGGGGGAAAGGGGTTTGTTGTAACATTACTGCGGGTGGGGGTGGCTGGCGGAATCTGCAGGCTGTAGGAGACGACCGATGGCCGGTGTTATGATGAAAATCTCCCAGCTGCCGGAATTATCTCCCCCTTCACTTTTTTAAAAATCTTGGTGTGTAAACTTAGCTGTCGTTGCCGCTGCAGGACAGTCACTCTTTGTCGGCTAAATTTAACTGTAAAGGCAGCTAAATGCGAGAAGGGGGGCGGTAATTCTACTACTCACTGAGTCCTAAGGCAGTAAATTTGTACACTAACTCAGGATTATACTTATTGTATTAGATGGATTTCCTTCTGATTTGAATTTCATTTGTTACAACTGAGGGAATCCATTTCTGCCGTGTCACATGTTAATTTATTCATATATGTGTGCAGACGAAGTCTGTTCAACACAAAACAAACCGACAATATGATCTTGACAAAGAGCAGAAATTGGAAACCAAATGCGTTAAACTAAACATGGAGGTGCCTTTGATATTAGATACATACCTGTAGTACTGGCAAAGCCTGTGCAAGTATCACAATGTCGCCCCATGAGTATTTCTCTGTTTTCAACTGAAGCTTTGCAGAGATCTTCTCCATGACAGCTTAACATTTCAATGTCTCCATTGCTTAATATTTAGATATTGCAGCTTTAACCTGGACATTCTAGTTTTTTGTATTGGAAGCAAAAGTCCTCCTTACAAATAACTCAGTATCTGTGATTCTGAAGTGTGTGCTGGAAAACAGTAGATTAGCTGTTATATTCCGTTCTACCACAGTAGATTAGCACCACAGGTTTGCCTTGCTGACAGCCAGATTGCAGCAACACAAAAGCATTGCCGGTAAAATGTGATCCTTGAGATAGGAAGACAGGCGGTGGAGTGGTGAGGAGGGACCTGCAGGCGAGAAAGAGGCAGCAGTAATACAGCCCGGATAAATCAATGCTTGGAAATGGTTTGCACATGCTCACAGTTTTGCAAGGTTTAATTTTTTCAGTTTTCGGTCTTAGATTTCTACTCAAGTTTAGTTTGTTTAACAAAATAAATAGCTAGGCTACAATTTGCCTCTCTGACATATAATAAATGTGAGCTGCTATACACACATGCACGCATACAAACGCACAGAGTACTGTATACAAAATCCTACTTGTCAGAGTGGCATAGAGGCAGAACTGACAGCCTGAAGAACATAAAATTGACAGTTTTTGTCTTGTTAGGCGGGCAGGAAGAGGACAGTCAATTTAAACTCACTAACACCGAAGTGTTCACTTAGACACACTCCTCCTGTACACATGCCTGCATTAAATGTCCCATGGCATGAACATTTCACTCCTCCCCCCCCTGCCTCCTCCTCAATAGCCACACACACAGAAATGGCACATACTAAGGAAAGCTCATTGTGGGACTGGCTCTAGTGTGTGTGTAATTCTGCACCAAGGCTGAATTTTCGGATACAGTATTAGGGGACCACTAAGGTCTATATAAAAGCATCCAAAGAGCACCATGTCATGGGACCTTTAAGAAGCCGTACAGCTGGCCTTGAATGTACACAAGGACACGTTTGTATCTTTCTATTTTTGTATCTAATCTTTGTATCATACTTTGTACCAGACATGCTGTACTATGTGTGCTTGGCATGCAATATCTGAATCTGTGAAAGCTGTTAAAGCATTTCAAAGTTTCCCAGAGACTGTGCTTCTCTCTACTCACGTGAACCTAAACATATGGATGTAAACAGTGTAGGTATAATACCCTACAGTTCACATCTACTGTACACTCATGCGTGGGTTATGTATACTGTATGCACCATTATATGCATACTCATACACAAACGCATATCACCTTCTACAAGGAGAGCTGAGATTGTTTCCCAGGAGTGAGCTCAACGCAGAACTGAAAGAAGCACAGTCACACACACACACACACACACACACACACACACACACACACACACACACACACACACACACACAACAACCACCCCTTCACATCCGTCATCAAAGCCTTAGTGTTGACAGGCTTATTTACTCAATAGGGACAAAACCTCAATCTCTCTCTCTCTCTCTCTCTCTCTCTCTCTCTCTCTCTCTCTCTATATATATATATATATATATATATATATATATATATATATATATATATATATATATATATCTATCCCTCTGGTGCATCCTTTCTTTCGCTCTCTCATTTTTCCTGTTTTTGTTTTATCTATTTACACCCACATTCAATCACTAATTCAGCCCCAGGCAGCTCTTTATGGTTTGTGTCTATTTGTGTGTGTGTGTGTGTGTGTGTGTGTGTGTGTGTGTTTCAGTCTACATGTGTGTGCTTGCACAACCCCAAGTAAAATCTAGTAAGTACATGCGTCTGTGTTTGTACACGCATGCACACATGAAAACTAGGGCTGTCAGCATTAACGCGTTAATCGAGATGCGATTAAGGGCCGAGCATAATGCGTTAATTTTTTTTAATTGCATTCCGCCATTTCTTAATTTATTTTCACTTCACTCGGCTTCGCGTCGTGCCTAACAGGCTACTATTTTGACCCTTTGCCACACTTTGCCATACTTCCTCGTAACACATCCTGCTGCTGCAGGAATAGCAATGCGGATTTCGGTGCCTCATTCCGGTGCCACTGATATGCCTGCCCTTCTCTCTGACACTCTGAAACAGACGTAGCAGGCAACAGAAAGATCGCTGCACGTGACGCTAGTTAACACTACACTCGACAGCAGCGTTAGCCTACCGCTAGCTAGTAGCTGGATTAAACACTGTTACAATGCTGACAGCTAAAGCTAAACGGTGTAAAGTTTGTCTGTATTTCACTGTAGAGGATTCCGACACCGGGATTTAACAATCTGCAGCTGCCGGAAAAACACAGACGGTGCGTTCAATGAAACTGGTAACCTACAGACTTGTGGTGCATTCAAAATTACTGTTAAATGCCCTTTTCCCTTCTGGTGGTTGTTTTTGTCATTTAATTCAATTCAATTTTATTTATAGTATCAAATCATAACAATAGTTATCTCGAGACACTTTACAGATAGAGTAGGTCTAGACCACACTCTATAAATTCCAAAACCCCAACAATTACAGTAATTCCCTCAAGAGCAAGCATTAGCAGTGGCTATTGCCACAGTGGCGAGGAGAACTCCCTTTTAGGAAGAAATCTCGGCAGACCCAGACTCTTGGTAGGCGGTGTCTGACGGGGCCGGTTGGGGGTGTGATGAACAGTGGCAATAATAGTCACATTAAAGATAATGGAACAGTGACTTTCATCATGTCATCGTGGAAGTTCATGTCATAGCAGGGCACATCGTGTCATACTGAGTAGTGCAGTCTCCTATACCGGATCCTGACTACTCTGTGCGTATGAACATCACAGCAGGGCGTTGTGGGATGTGACGTGGCGCTGCAGAGCATGGGTGGATGCGGCAGACGCAGCAGGACGCGGAGAATCGCAGAGCATAGCTCTGCGAAGAAGAAACATAAGGATTCCGGGGAGTAAACTCCCCAGAGCTAGGTCAGTAACAAGCATTTCTGGGACAGGATGCATACAAAAGGAAACGAGTGAAAACAGAGATGAGAGCGCAGTTCAGTGTGTCATAGGAAGGAAGGAACATCCCCGGCAGTCTAGAATTATAATAGCATAATTAAGAGAGGCAGGTTAAAGAGAGGTGCCTGGTCGGGTTAGAACTCTCCCCAACCGGATCGGGTTGTACTTGCCTGCCTCCCTCTACTCTGGCTATATTATTGATTATATGATAGAGGAGCAGATGGACCGGTTAGGCAGACGCTGCAACTCCTCACTCCTTAACTATAAGCTTCATCAAAGAGGAGGGTTTTCAGTTTACTCTTAAATACAGCTATTTACTAGTGAAATAAGTTATTGTTATAGTCTAGATTCAAATGTGTGACTAGATTCACACATTTTTCTTTTGTTTACAGTAAATAAATAAATAAATAATAAACAAATACAAATCTTAAAATCAAGTTCATAGTCACTTTGCTTGCATTCATTTGATTCCCAATCAACTGGTAACTGGTAAGAATTGCTTTCCATTGTTAATATGTACTTAAAAACAGTTCTGAAATGCAAAATAGAATTTTAATAATGTGATAAAACATGCAATTAATCGCGATTAACTATAGAAATTCAGCGATTAATCACGATTTTAAAAACAAATGTATCGTTTGACAGCCCTAATGAAAACACATGCATTGATACTCTAGATGTGGGAGCATGCTGGGAAGCTGTCACTTTCCCCTAAAGGACTTTACTGAAGAAGTTTGGAGGATCCAATCTCATTTCTTAGACATATCTTCCAATGTCCTTGCACTCAGTCTCACACATTTCACAGAAAATGTCTTAAAATTAGGGCTGTCAATCGATTAAAAAAAATTAACTAATTAATTGCACAATTTGCTGTAATTAATCGCGATTAATCACTTTTTTAAATTGAGACTGAAGCTTGTTATAATGGATATGTAAATGCTAAATCACTTAACTTTGCAAATATGAAGAAAAAAACAAACAAGGAAAGGTTCTGCTAAGTTCAGAATGTTTAATATCTTTCAGAACAACAGCAGCAACAATTTGGCTTAGTCCTGCTGAATGCTGCTGGAAATGGCTAGAAACTGTTCATCTCCAACGAGCCTATGTTCAGTCGGCGGCAGGGCAGTCGGGACAATGAGGTGACTAGTCTCTCAAAATCTGACGAAAATCTTCTAAACTGACCTTTGTTGAGCTGAAATGAAGACAGATCATTATTTCTCGCTTAAAAAATTTTCAGAAACATGTTTCAGTGAACTATTTTAGTACAATATGAGATCGTATTCTGAACGGCCGCCATGACAATCTGGCTCTCAATATCCGGAGAAAACAAACCCATGTGACGCGTTCGTCCAATCAGCTGCCGGTTTTCATTACTTGGGCAACAATACAGAGTAGCACCGCCTGCTGTTATGTAGACGTATTACGTTTCTCCGCCGCCACATGAAGTAAACAAACACAGCTGTGTTAATTTCGTTAATTTTTTTTAACGAGTTAAATATTAAAACATTAACGCAAAAATTAACGTGTTAATTTTGACAGCCCTACTTAAAATGAACAGAGGTGTGGTGGAAGTTTCTATGTAGCAGAGTGAGTAAAGATGTCTTCAATAATAAAAGATGAGAAAACCCAAACTGTCTTTGTTTAATTACTTTACTTTCAAGCAGAAACACAACTTTCACAAAACATCAGAGTGCAGTGTGGAAGAGTCATAAGTATTATTGCTCTTGAGTGGACAACTGGTTTCACCGCACTGCTGCAGAGTGCAGAAAAAACTCTCAAAATGCATGCAGAATGTTAGCATCCTTTATACACAGAAAGAAGAACACTCAAAGAGGATCCCCAAATCGGTCACTGATAAGCTGAAACTTTAAGAACAGGAAACGTCTAAGCGCACTTGTGTCTAGGTGTGATGTCTCGCAGCCATCCTGTTCCTACAGCCTGAAAATACCGTCTTACAATATGTGCAGTGTCTGTTATGCAGATACAAGCACGATAAGATAACACAAAAAGTTTCCCGTTTGCTCTTTGTAACAACAGTGTTCATGTGTTCTTGTTTCAAGTAAGCATAATTCATAATTATAAAATGTTCCATTACAACAGACCTTTTAAGATATCCATGTGCTTCAAAAACCCTAATCAAAGACCAAAGTCTAAAGTTGCAAGGAAACTACAAACAAAAGTTGAAATGTAAGGAGACCACACCTAAGATCAAACCTAACGTTGACTAGATACTTCAAAGCCAGGTGTCCAAATGCTGCTGACCAGAGAGCAAAGCAATTTAAATCAGCGTTTCTTGGAAAGAGATGAGGCTTTGAAGTCAGTGACTCTAGATTGGTTCTTTAATTTTCCAATCATGTGTTTAGTAATTCAGACGTAATGATCCAGCAACAACAAAAGAGCAGATAATCAAAAATTGTCATTAAAAGAGTTGGGAACAGCGTCGTGTCAGCCATTCACGGCTGGAGTGGAGGGGTGTCTTTGAGGTCTTTTCTGGGAATTAAGAGATTTTAGTAACCTGGTGTGGGTTTACATTTTACAGTTAGTTATTTGACTAATTCCAGTAGTTTTATAACCAGTTTTTTTTCCACAAGCATGCAGTGTTTCATCATGACCTATTTCGATTTCTAAAACTCTGACTATAACCCTGCTACTATCCTGTTTTTCTAATGGTGTTTTTAAAAAGTGAGAACATGCCAGACTTTTTGTCCATGTTCATATCCACCACGGAGTGTAATGATGCTACTGTTATAACATTTATAAAACAAAGTTTAAGGTGGAGGGTGGGGGTGTGGCCTTGATCAACTGCCACTTTGCTCGTTTGAAAGCCATGATGTCTCTCTCTCATGGGTGGGCCAAATTCTCTGGGCGGGCAAAGCAGAGAAAGGGGAGGTAACCTTGCTCCTTATGACCTCATAAGGAGGAGATTCCAGATCGGCCCATCTGAGCTTTCATTTTCTCAAAGGCAGAGCAGGATAATCAGGGCTCGGTTTACACCTATCACCATTTCTAGCCACTGGGGGACCATAGGCAGGCTGGGGGAACACATATTAATGTTAAAAAACCTCATAAAGTGACATTTACATGCCATGAGACCTTTAAATACAAGAAGACGTGGACAGGAAAGGGCCTCTCTTCAGAGAGGCTAGTATCTAGTGTCTTTGTCACTTATTTTGCTGTTTTATGAAGATGAATACATTATGATTAAAATGCACTTGATTTCAACCACTTGGAGAGTTAATCCTTCCTAAGCATACAAAAGAAATCCTCCTCAGTACCCTAAACATCCTGGCAAATGAAATGTAAAGGTGCTTCCATCTAATTAAATTACAGGAAGCCGTATCACTATTAGTGTCATTAGAGCCCTGCACAGGCTTAAAATCTAGGCCGTAGCCCGGCCCCTGTCCGACAGCTTATCAGAATCCTTGGCCTGAGCCCAACTGGAGCCCGTTATTTTTTTTCTTTTTCTTTTTTCTCCCCATAACACAGCATATAGGCTACTATTGCAGGCTCCATTAAAATAGTTGTTGTTGTTTTAATGGCAAAGTGATTATATTTATTTTTGTTTCTTCATTAAGTTAACTTTTTTTTTTTTGTAAAATCTTTTTTAAATATAATTTTTTCGGGCATTTTGGCCTTTAATCAATAGTACAGCTGTAGTCAGGAAAGAGGGGAGAGAGAGGGGTTAGACCTGCAGCAAAGGGCCGCAGGTTGGAATCAAACCACGGGCCGCTGAGGTAAGGACTGAGCCTTGGTTCATGGGGTGCATGGCCAACATGCCGACAGTGAGTTGACCAGATGTTGATCAATTCAGCCTCTCAAATCAACACCTGACTTGCCTACAGTAAAATCCATAGAAATTAAACACTTCAAGCATACCACAATGTTAGTTAAATGTTTATCAGGACCAGAGTAAAAAGGCATTTTTGACAAGCTGCTGCAGCTCGCAATGGTATGCACAAAAATCAACAGGCTATACAATCTAAACAAATCTACGCAACAGCCAGAAGCACATTCTCTTACAGAGCATTGTGGAGAAAAACACAGCATCCACAGTGGATGGTTTTAGTCCAGTCCTTTCTTTTCTAACTCTTCCAGCTGCGCTGAAGACACGCTTCAGACTCGCTGCTGCTACTGCAGCTGTTGCGGCTGGCGGGGACACAAACACCGTGCCACTGCGAGGCAGTCTTGACAGTCGCGGTCTTGTGTTGTTTCCACCAACACAGAACATCTCAGTAGTTATAATCCATAATTTATTCTTGACATGAAAATTTGCATGAAACCCGGCCCCAGGGGTGTAAATAAGTCGGGCCCCGTCGGGCTCTGGCCGAATTGCCGGGCTCTTAGTGTCATTATACAAAACATCATCACCAGCCCCACATTTTATTTTACGTGTTGCTTTGTTGTTATTTTTAAAAGGTGGGAAAGATGAGTGGGAGTTGTAAAAAATCACACCTTCAGCTACATTAAAAAATAGTAAAAAATAAGGAATGTTGTTTTTATTTCCAGTTTTTGGTTTAAAATGTGATAACTTTATCTTTAAGCAACAGCAAATATACAATAGGACTCTGCTGTTACTGTGTGTGTGTGTGTGTGTGTGTGTGTGTGTGTGTGTGTGTGTGTGTGTGTGTGTGAGAGAGAGAGAGAAAAGTCCTGGCTGAGCGTCACCATAATTGGATGATATTCTGCCGTCTGATAGGATCCATGTTGGCAGGTGGCAGCTAACAGCCATTTTTTTTGTGTGTGCGTTCCAGCAACTCTGTAACAATATTTTAGGAAAGGTGTGTTGGTCTGTGTTATGTGTCCTTCTTGATGAAGACGAATGCTTTCTCCCTCTGAAATTTAATTTGGCTACTTCAGCACTTCCCTCTCCTTTCTTCCCTTCTTCTTCTCTTCTTCTTGTGTTTTTCCCCCCTACCCTCTGTTAGATGATCATACGCTGGGGAAATTAGTTCCGACACTCGGTTCTGCGCTCAGCTGCATACACACTCGTATGCGTCTCTGTGTGTGAGGAACTGAGACAGACATCAAACTGCACTGGGCAGCCGTCATATTTCCTGGTTGCTGCCGACACTTGTCAATTTGGAAAATAGACTCTCCTCACCTCTCTCTCATGCTAACTCATCTCTGTGATTGCACATTAGGTGGGCGACACATTGTAGCTAAACCATGTTTTTCATTTCTCACTTTACCCAAAATTGCACTTAGGAGTCATTTGCCAATATAACATACGTTAGTTGGCTGGTGCAGCTCAGTAACCCTAAATCTTCCCTCTTCATAACTGAAGTGACCGGGAACGGTTTCAAAAAGATAATTAGGATGGAGCGCAAAGCACACTTGCTTTAGAACTGGAATTATGCTGCACAAGCTCATTTTGTGCCTTTTTTTTTCAAGCTACTTCAGTTGTTATTTTGTTTTGAGCTGCCTGAAATGAAGCGGTTTGTGATCCAACGTCTGTCTGCCAAGTCATGGCAGGACTATGATCACTATTGGACGTAGTGACCATCCTGAAAGAAGCAAAGTGGCTCGCCTTCTGATCCTGACATTAGCATGAATTCTCTCTGGCTCTAGTGTACAGTGATAGGGATTGCAACATAAAACACAATACTGTAATGAGAAAAACAAATCTCTCTCTCTCTCTCTCTCTCTCTCTCTCTCCCCCTCTCTCCCTCCCTCCAAGGTCACTTGTCCCATGTAACGGTGAGTGAGGGGGAGCACGGTAACCATGGCAACTGCTCGACAGGCCCCACTCCAGACTGCTCCCCCCCCTCCCCCGACACAGCCCTGAAGAACATTGAGAGAGTCATCCGCCCACAGGTGAGTGCACACACACACACACACACACACACACACACACACACACACACACACACACACACACACACACACACACACACACACACACACACAGAGAAATGTGTTGCAGAGGCACCTGATGTGTTATTGAACATCACAGTATTACCTTCAAGTAGCTAAAACACCTGCAACCACAGACACACACACACACACACACCTGGTTACAGAAACCCAGATGAGCCCCTGTCCTAGGTTCGAGAGCCTGTTCTTGTTGGTTTACTGTACAATAAACTGTGTTACTGTGGATGTATACACAGACGACTTCCTGATCAATGTCCAAGGCTGCATTGTACACAATTCTCCATCAACTGCACACACAGATCTTTATAATCGTTGCTTTGAAGCAATGTGGTCTGCAGCTGCCCCCTGAGTTGTTGGGCTATGTTACCTCCAAGCCATCACTTCCTCATCCACCTCCTTCAAAAACACACCCTAGCCAACATATTTTAGAGAACAATGAGGAAAGAATGTCATACAAAACAACACTGTACCAAGGTGACATACAGCCATTATGAAAGTTCAAACAAAGAGACATACTGTATGTGCCGATTTTCCCACTTTCGATGACTTTCGCCTGTGTGCTCGGTTGTCTTCATCAAGGTGTCTTCTTAATTGGAACTCTTGAAAGGACGAGAGCATGAGTATGTTCACATTAATTACATCAGACGAAATGTTGCAGTTACCTTAACCTCTTCAAAAATATAAACTGCTTGTCTGTGAATATATTAGTCCAGTTTTACTTTAATAAAGACTGGTTAGCTTAACTTTTAGTTGCCAGTTGTGTTTTGCATGGCAGTCGATTAAAAGCATGCAAAAACTGCAGTAAGAGTGTGGTGTATCATATTTAGGAGAAACTGGAATGTTATTAGCAAACAAGAATTGAATTTACTATTTTGTGATTTTAGTCAGAATCATGGAAGCTAAGAATCTTGTTATGTAGGCTACATGAATCATCTTTTTGCTCCCAACCTCCGTCTGAACAGCTGCATTTTTAACTTAAGTGACATAGTAGTTGGTCATCATCGAAACCGTTTAATTGATCGTTTAATCATTAAAGTGAAGGTCTGACCTTGATAACTATCTAAGGTGATCCAAATTGAAAAGCCAAATCCAGCAGACTGTTAAAATCCGTTGTTCAGGCAGCCTGAAGCTAAGGTGGGCTCATCATCTACTGCTGAAATTATAATACAGAAAATGTCTAATGCATATTTGTGTGGAATCTAACAAAAAAAATCTGCATCAGGATAATTTCAGGGGAAGGATCTCCTGGACAACCTGTTTAGTGTTAAAGAAATCTGCAATCAGTATGCTACAGCATCATCATATCAGATGTATAACATTGGCTTTATTCTAAAGCTGGTTGTAGTTTCTTAGAAAACTTCACAGTCTGTTCCTTTGGTAACAGACTTGTACAACAGAATAGATGTAATAATGGGGCGCATGAATAACTTCAAATCAACATTCAGCAATTCAAAAGCAACAGCAAATCAACCACCTTAGTGACTTGAGATTAATTTAGTCCTCTCACCTTGTCACTGGGAAGATAGTATCAGACACACAAGCTCAGCGCGAACGTTTTGCACCTTGATAATTAAAGTCAGTTGTTTTCTCAGTCTGCGGGTGATGCTTCACATAACGCTGAAAAAAATATCCTTCTGAACTGCTTGTTTAGTCTCATGATAAATCTTACTGAAGAATAGGCAAAAGGTTGCTTGGTGGGGTGAGACAATTATTTTGTAAATCAATCTTTTTTTCAAGAATTTCCCTGAATCAAGTGTTTCCTCCTTATTCAAGATAAAGACACTGGTTTCTTTTTTTAACTTTGAGGAAATAAGAGTTTTAGGGCTCATAATGAGACAAAATGGCTTGTTAAAGTAGATCAAACCTGCTTTCACCTGCCTCTAACTCTCTCTGAATGTTCTTTACTCACCTCAACATGTTCTTTTCCACCCTTTTTTCCTTACCTCGCGTCCTCATAAGGTCTGTCTTTGGCATGTTAACTAATGTGTGTAGAGGGATCACATGCGGTGCCTAGCAGGCGTCTGCTCAGCTTGAAGAGCACATAATCAAGGAGCACCAGAGTTCAATTTTATAGTGCTTAATGAATTCTCTAGAATTTATTTAATTTCCTTCTAGTGCTCCCGCTGGCTATTTCATCAGTAGACACTGTACGCCAAACACTCAGGCTAACATGCACATGACTGTTGCAGCATGTATAGAAGAGTCTGGTGTAGTGCTATAGTCCCTCCTGTTTTCAGTATTGGAATATTGTGTATATATGTTGGCTTTCAGGCTACCAGAAGGGACTTCATTAAAGTATTGATTAAATTTCACTGTTTGTAAACACGGTGAATGTGATACAGTAAGGATGTAAGGATGATTTGATCAGATGGTTTACTGCCATCCTACAAACAGTAATATAACTCTATTTTAAATCATATCTAGGTTGCTTTGAACAAAATTGAATAATACATCTGATGGTATCCCTTTAGGGATCTTGGTATTAAACTTTCCAAGAACTACAGAAATAAGTACACAGAAATTGTTTATTTAATGACTTCTATTTTATACTGTCATTTGAATTATTAGCCAATAACTGACAAGAAGGATTTGGGGGTCGGGGTTGGGGGGTTAGTGCACGGAAGCACGGAAGGGAGGGGGAGGGGACGGGATGAGGAGGAGGGAGGGGCGAGCTAGCCTCGTTTTGTTTGAAAATACTTTGAACGTCAACAAGAAGTGCCGTCACCCAACATCGCTTAGAGCACCTTTAAAAGCAGTTTAAGACAAAAACGTATTAGTGTGGACGTAGCCTAAGTCTTACACTTCTTTAAACAAGTAATTTGCGGTTTAATTTTACTCTTATTGCAATTTAAGAATTTTCTTAAATTCAGTACCCAATAAAACTAAACTTAAAACAAGTTGATGCATAGGACTGTATGTCATAATTTTCAAATATATTTTCTTATATTCAAAGAAAAAATATTTGAAGACTACTGTGAGACACAGTGACTTGCTACTTTGCACATTTCTTACAGTGTGTAAACCAACCTCCCTGCTCTGACAAGTCTTCCCCAAGGCTGTTGCTGTAAATAAAAATGTGTTCTGAGTAATTTTGGTCTTTAACTCCGGGGTTTGAAGGAAACTGACCACAAGCTAGTTGCTGATTAAAAAAAACAAACAAACGATGTCTTGGTAAAAGCGTAAAGAGATCAGCTGACTGAAATCCATGGGCTTATTGCTTGGGTCTTTTTTATTTATGAATCGCTTGCTTCTCGTCCAAACTGTCAGCTGGACATGTTAGTCTCCGCAAGTTTTTGATCACACTCATGAGCAGATGGGATGTGAAACACAAAGAATGTGAGAATACTCAAACTGAAAAGAAGCAGAAAGAGAGAAAGCAAGAATGACAGATTCATACTGCATCATGGGGTTATCAGTTTCATACCCACTGGCTCCGTGTCCTACTTTGCGTCTTTTGTGTTCCTGCTTTTGTGTGTGTGTGTGTGTGTGTGTGTGTGTGTGTGTGTGTGTGTGTGTGTGTGTGTGTGTGTGTGTGTGTG
>NC_053134.1:10434764-10484764 GCF_010015445.1 Perca fluviatilis
ATGGCAAGGAAAGAGGGTAGCAGGAAACTAAAAGAGAGAGAAGGACCAGAAGGTCAAGGAAAAAAAGGTTTTCCTTTCACATATCTTCGTCAGCTCATTCCTCATCATAGCTGCAGGCTTACAGCACTCCACCTGAAAGTTGCTGGGACAACTAGGAGACCTTTATACAGTGTGTGGTAGTGATTGGTTTCCAAGCCAGCACGACGCCTGTGGCCCCAGAGAGAGACGTGGTTCATACACCGCTAATTGAACTGACTAAAGGTAATGCTAAAAGCTCTCCAGTGGGAGTTTCACATCTTAGCTATTTCCTGGTATTTTCCACCTGTATTAAAAGGATTTGTATGTAGCATTTTGATGATTTCAATAAATCGTGCAGTTCATTCACCTCATTAGTTGTGAGCCAAGAAGCTGCTAGCTTTTACGGCCCTCTGCACTGTATTTTAAACTGTGTGCCACTATAGATTTGGTGGAAAACTGCTTTTATTGTTTATTACAGATAACTGACAGAAGGTGAATTACTTCTTGTTCAAATTGAGTTTCTCACAATTTTAGATGATGGACAAAACTGGAAGACAGTCGGAGTAAATAAACCCAAGTTGAATGATAGCAGATATGGAAGGGAAGACAATTACAGTATCAGAAAATATTTGTTTTTGGTGTGTGGAAAAAATAGCTAAAAACAAAGTGCTTGCTCTGAGTTTGCAATCTAGAAAACCTCCAATGATATTGAATTGATTTTAGCACGCATAAGCCAGAAAGTGTCTGAAAACTCCTGAACTTCATGATTTAGTATAAATTAAACAATGTGAAAGGAAAAGGCCAATTATGCCTTGATGATTAGGATAGGTTAAGAAAAGTGTTTTTGATTTAAAAAGCTACCTGACTCGACCCCTCGATAGATACTGATTCAGTGTTCAAACAGCAACCCACAGTAACATGACACAATAACAACCAGACTTAAATTTGACTTTTTAATTAAATCAGGCTGTGCAGAGGCAATAACACTGACTTAATATATTACTTATGAGTGCTTCTACTACCACATTTATCATGACAAGCTGAGAGACTGTTTAGATTGTAAGAATAGGATATTTACTTACTTTTTTAATTTCCAACAGTTAACAAATAAGCAGAAATAGGCTTTTTAAAGTCAGATTGTCATTCAGCTTTCCTGATGAAAGTAGAGAAATAAGAGAGCAAGTAACTCTACAGTACTTCAGTGGACAGAGGATGTATGTCTGGAAAGGCACAGCCACACACACTGCCACATGAACCATGTTTGAGCCTTTAAGGGGGGCACTATATATGTTAATGTCACTGAAATGGTCTCAAAAGTGTGTCAGTACCTGAAAGGCTAACCTGAGTGAAATGTTAAAAAAAATGTTTCCTGAGGAGAGAAATGAAAAAGAAGCTTGATTAGCAAAAGAAACTCCAAAATGTATCAAAAGAAAGGGGGTTTGCAGAATCAAGAGCTGAATAGTAGAGTATGTTTTAGAGTTGCAGTTACGTTTGTTACTTGACAGGATGGGGTTTGGATGTTTACTACTTTTTATTTTCTATTCTCTTTTTCCTCTCTGCTGTTGATGTGTCATCTGCTATGCTCTTCACACTTTTTTATTCTTTGTGTGAATGTATGAAGCCACTCGAATAAGAACAGAACAAGGGAGAATCTAAAAGAAGTAAAAAAAACACTGGCTCCAAAAGATGTAAATTGCTCCATACACAGCCTCATTAATACATGGCTACTGCTAACAGAAGAGAAGTTTGTTTCAACAATTGAAAATATCAATTAAAACCATTATGATAGTTACCTTTCAGTCTGCTGCTCATGCTAATTTACTAAATGAAAACATTTTGGAATAAATAAACCTGACTCTTTGGTACAATAAACATACATTGTTTTTTTTAGCATTGCTCCTAAAGTTTGCACAGTAAATTCTGCTTCTCTTGAAGTTTCATTCATCAATAATGACCACAGCCAATACCCAATTGTACAGTATCTGATCTTTGAATCATTTTATGTGAGTTTATTATGCTGTTATTCACAATTTAGCACACAATTCCTCAGTTCCACACAGAAATAAGCATTTTTCAACGCATGCAAGCAAACTTAGCAGCAAAGTACACGTGAGGAATTACACTTTTTAGCTAATGGGTGTGTCATTTATTAGCACCCTAGCACAAACACACACACACACACATTAGTGAGGTGTTAAACGGCATGTTTTACCCCAGGGATGCTATTACAGCGGGGAAAATGTCTTGTGTGTGTGTGTGTGTGTGCGCGCTCATTAATCCCCTTTAAATCAGCCATGACATGTTCATTAGCCTGCTGCCCGTTTGCGTTGTTAACGCTTAGCCTCAGCCAGAGCTGCAGTGTGGGTGTATGTTTTGTCGCATATGTCAGTGTGTGTTTATGTGCGTGTGCAAGCTCTTAATAAGCACGAGTCCAGAGAGAAGATGCCTTTAGTTGTTCGAAAGAAGCCAGATACAGTACACAGAGACAAGGCAGAGATAAGTGCTGGAATAAAGAGATGCTTAAAGGATGAATAGAAGAAGTTGCCATTAAACTCATTAAACATTAGATATCTTTCAAAAAAAGACACACACAAGCACAGCCTCAACCTCCCATTTTGAAATACCACAGATTCATATTACAGCAGTTCCATCATTCTGGGTTCATCTAATTTATTGTGGGTTCTGTTTCCATGCGGGCTCATGGTTTGATTTATGTAGTTTAATATCAGTATGTTTGACTTTGTTTCTTCACCATAGGCCATCAATGCTTTTGATTACAAAGCGGTCATAAAACATAAAAGGATTTTGTTTTATTTGTATTTCTTTCGCACCATGACATCCAACTAAAAAGAGAATAACAAAAAAATACACGTTTCTGACAGCAAGCTTGTGTAATGTTCCCTGGCCCAGTGAGGGTGACTCCCTGTTGGGCTCATACATCATCATCCTATTTCTGGTTGCCTGTCTGGGCTGTTGTGATTTTGTTTGGTTGATGCATTGGTCCTTTAAACATCCCTGGTCTCTGCGGGACACTGCGGCTGTGGTGTTATTCCCCACGGACCAACTCTCCACAGTGCTGTGCTGCATTCTGGTCTGTTGAAGCTGCTTAGTTTGGGACTTTAGTCTCTGTGCCTCATATATACTGGATTTCTCCATGTGGAAAACCACACAAACACAAATGAGGAAGAAATAAACAGAATACTAACCATCTCTTAGCTCTTCATTTCATACTCTGGAATATTTGGCCTTGAGTGGTGTTAAATATGAGCACCCGGTTAGCTTAGAACAAAATGCAACTACTACCACCTCTAAAGCTCACTATTCTTGGCCAGGAGCAGTGACTGTGCCAGGTTAGCTGTTTCCACCCTTTTTCCAGTCTTTGTGCTTAGCTTATAGTCAGTAGCTTCATATTTATTGGCGCACACACACACACACACACACACACACACACACACACACACACACACACACACACACATAGATAGATAGATAGATAGATAGATAGATAGATAGATAGATAGATAGATAGATAGATAGATAGATAAAGCTTCTTTCAGCAAGAAATTAAATAAGCATATTTTCCAAAATTAACTAATTTTAGAACTAATCGTTTAATATTTTTCCCTTTTTAATAATGAAAGTTACTTCCACAGCATTCTGTTTTTACATTAATTGTATGCAAGGTTGTATACAGATAAAGAAGTCCTGCATTCAAATGTTTATTTCAAGTGAAGAGAGGCATTATCAGCACAATTTACTTACATTTACTTTAGAGCTTTCAACTCTAATACTGAATAGTTTAATGGATGTTAAAAATACATCACATTTTAAATTTGATATTTTGTAGTAAAATCTTAATCTGCATCATAACCAGTAAAATTTCTCTGTCAGGTAAATGTAGTAGTACAATTTTTTCCTCTGAAGTAGAAGTACACAGTAAGTCAGTAGTTTACTGTGGAGTTGCATATTAAGTGTTTTGGGGTCCTTCTGTAAGTAATTTTGGGGGAAAATACCACAGGCCAAGCAATCGTCCCGTTTTGAACGGGCACTGCACTAGTTGAAAATAAAATAGACGATAAAGCAGGGTATTCTTTAGGGCATGGCTACTATGTAATTGACAGGTCGCTGTAGTAGCAACAGGATAGGCTAAGCAATGTGTATCTGTGGCATTTTGACATTTAAATCGCCATTAACTTGTTTTCGGGGGTTTTTTGTCTAAGAACTTGGACCCTTTCACAGTGGTTTTACCTTTTATCAAAATGTTAAAATATTTACATTATCAAGAATAGACAGAAACCACTGAAGATATAATAAAGTTAGTTTTTACTTGCAAGTAGAGTCAGTTTACAGCACTCACAGCATAAGTACAGAAAGTGACTAACGTAAGTCTCAAACAGTAGCTTATTTATACAATCATAATACAGAGTTGATGTCGTCAGCTGTTATCTTGTCAGTCATCGACGCAATGGCTAGTTGATGTCGTCTTCTTGAGAGTAATCAGTATAATATTATATGCAGTTTAATAATAAGAGAAAAAGTATGTAAATCACAATTTTTCTAACACAAAATTAATTGTAACATTTTGGTCTCCTAAAACTGTCTTGTTCAACATTCAGTTGCACCTTGCTAACTAGCTAGCGCTAGTCACCTTGCTAACCAAGCTAACCAAGCTAACAAGCTAGCGCTAGTCAGGTAAGAGCGACGAGGAAGAAGTCAAGTGACATAATTCCTTTCAATTTAACACATTACCAGCTAACAACATGCAACGTGTGTTGTGGTAACAAGTGTGACATGAGCCATAGCTAGGGTGAGCAGATTTCCCAGAACTAAAACCGTGACACTTTGCGCGTGACCGTAGTGCTCGTGCACGCACACGCTTTTTAACGTGAACATGTGCCAGCCCAGGTCAGACATAGACACAGACAGATTAGACACAGTTTTGCCAACAGCACACGTAGGCCTACTGCTCACAACATAATGGGGTATCTCAGTTAATATTCATGAATTTTCTTGGTATGTAGCTTACATATTTAAGAAATAATATTAAAAGACATTGCGTGAGTTTCGTGGGGGACCAACTTTATTTTTCAGAATTAAAGCATTCTTTTGGAAAATGCACCCACTGAACTCGTGAAAAGGTATTTTTCATTGCATGGCACTAAACAAATTATTTGGAACTGCTGCCACAGGCTTGAACTAAAGTTATGGTAACACTTTACGGGAAGGGTACATGAATTATGAATTAATGCATGAATTAATTCATGATTTGTGCATTACTTCATTCCTTTATATATTATGAATCATCACGAATTGACATGAGTTCAATAACCTGTTTTGCCTTACATCACTTTGATTATTTGGAATCGTTTTGTATAGGGGTGCACCAGATCACAAAACTCACAGTTGGAACGGTTATGAGTCACAAATCGGATAAATTTTCGGATCAGCACAAAAAAGGGGGGATTTAAATTATTTATTAAAAATGTAATAATCACTTTTAACAATAACTTTTCACCAGTAAATTGCTGTTAAATGACAAAAACAGATGAGAAAAGGGTATTTTACAATAACTGTGAATGCACCACGAGTTTTACCAGTTTTAAGTAAACGCAACCTTTATTCACGTCTGTGTTGTTTTTTTTCCGACAACAGCAGTGACCAAGTGCTAGCTAGTTTGTGTCTTTTAGCTCATAGCTTTAGCGGCAGACTCAGCATTTTAACCTTTTAACCGGGACAGTTTCATAGTGGTTGGTGTAAACCGGGACATTTTAGCGTCCCGACAGGCTTTTGTCGGGATTCGGGACAAGCTACTTAAAATCGTGACTGTCCCGGTCAAACCGGGACGTCTGGTCACCCTAGCCATCGCAAAATTACCGCTGCAATACTATAAGAAAATAGAAATATTTGTTCCTTTCTTCCTTGTAATGCTAACCATGTCTTCCTTGTTTTTCCTCCTCTGTCCTTTATTTGCTCCTTCCCTCTCTACCTCCTTTCATCCTAAATTATGCTTACTCTGACTTTTTTATTGTGACCGTGTCTTTCTGTCTTCTTTTCCTTAATTCCTTCTTGCCTAACATCATTCACCTAAAAGTTTACCCCACCATCATTTCTTTCTTCTGTTTATTGTCCTTTCCTTTTCTTTCATCAGTGCTTTCCACCTTTCCACCCACTGTTTTTCCTTTCTCCCTGTCCAATTCTCTTTTATTGTTCATGGCCTTCCCTTGTTCAACCTATTTCCCTGCTCTTGTTTTGCTTTTGTTTTTCATCTCAATTTAGTTCAGTCGATCTGAAGACTCTTCAAAGCACGATGTGAGTGCACGGTGCATGGAAAAGAGTGTTCTCTCCTCCTCTACTTTCATTTCCTTTTATAACCTCTCCCCCATCTCTTTCTCCCTCAGGCTTCAGTTTTTGTGCCTTGAGTGACATACAAGACAGTGAAGGTCTCATGAAGGTTGTCCTGACATGTGTCTGTCTCACTTTATTGATTCACTTCGCCTACATCCTCCCACGACTTGTAAACACCGCACGCACGCACGCACGCACGCACGCACGCACGCACGCACGCACGCACGCACTGTTTTGACTGCAGGTTGTTTAGAGCTGCAAATGCCTCATTATGTAAGTCTAGATGTGTTTAGAGATGCCAGTCTACAGTTTCAGTTGTCCTCTGCCTTGCTTTCTCTCACACTGTGTCTCACTATTTCACTTGCTGTAAGCAAAGCAATCATTATGACTTTCTCTCTCTATTTCCTCTGTCCCTCTCTCTATTTTTTATACTTGCATTTTAATTTTACATTATATACACTCTGTTGAAATCTATATCTTATTACATCACACACGTGTTCAGGTGTCAGAATGAATTTACGAGTCTATTACATTTAAAAAAAATGGATCTATAAAACAAAGAAATCGGTCATATTAAAACAAGAATAACAAAATATGAAATAGGAATAATGAGCATTTATCATAATAGAATAAAGCAATATCAGATTTAAATGGTGCCAAGCATGTAGAAAGAGAGAGCACCATCATTTCTCACAGGAAGTGTTTAATTGGCAGGTTAAGGTTTATTTTGTGTATTTCAGATTGGAAGCCAACATTCTGTGCCTATGAAACACTTATAAAGCAGCCAAAGCAGTGACTGTTAATGTGTAAAATAAAGTTAATTACTTAAAAGGAAAAGCAAAGAACAAAAATGGATAAACCCAAAATACGGCCAGTTTCACAGGACAGAATATAGTAGTTTAGCACTCCAAAAACAGTATAAAGGTTTTCATCTTTCTAACTGTTGTCCTGCTCGTCCTCCTGTCTTGTATCCAGCCCAAGCAGCGCACCTCTCTGTCTTCGTCCCTGGACGTCCAGAGGCCGGTCAACCGCAGCTGTGAGCCCAGTGAGGTGAGCTCATCCTTGGGCTACGCCAGCTTCAGCACCAGCCCCCCTGCCAGCCCCCCACTCAGCCCTAATCAGGAGGACTCTGCAGGCTCCAACGACGACTGTCCACTCACAGGTAAGACTCATGAAACGGTCACAAGAATGGAAGAGTGACTAATGTTAAAGGCTGTCTCTCAGCCAGAAGTGAGAGTGAGCGTCTGCTGAAATACACTCCTGCCTGACCTCTCATCTCACTGAGGACGAGAATCAGCAAAAACACAAATATCCCCTCAAGGGGAATATCCCAATATGAAAACTCTTGATACTCTGTGAGGTCTCTTGACTGGCTGCTGCATAGACACCAAGCAAAGCAGTTAAATCAAATACTTTATGATTGTTGTCACAGACTTTCCACATCTATATTTGCCAGCTAGTGACTTAGTGAGTGGTTGGGTTATTTTAGCCCCGTTCAGTTATGGCATCAATAATGCATGTGTTATTGCACTCACTCTGATGGTCAATATATTTAATGTCTGTATAACACTGTACCTTTGGCCTTGTGATGCATTCATTTCTTAGCTTCTTAGTTGACTATAATAACACTGCTGAGGCCATCTTTCTTAAGTCTTGGAGTTGAAGCCTCCTTTTTTATTCGGTAGTTGCCTTAGTGCAGCTCTGCAACCCTTTCAGCCTGCAAACCAAATCAAACTTTTACCCTTTTGCCCTGAGTACCAGGAAATTTAAATCATATTTCGACTCCTGTCATGAGACCAGAGCCTAGAGACAAACACCTTAGAGGCTAACAACTGATCTTAGAAAGAACTGCAGGACTCAGTCGGACTGTGGAAGAAGTGAAGGGCACACCATGAACGTTCCATGATTTCTGTCTAACGGGCTGGCTACATTGTACGCATAACGTAAGCGGAGCGGACGTTCCAAAACTACGCTTCCATTATAATCAATGAAACTGGCTACATCGGACACGAGGGCAGCGCGTAGTGGTGCATATGCTCTGCGTAGATCCGCTCTAAAAGCGTAAAAATAGGACCGTCTTCAATTTATATTTTTTACGCGAGGTGTGTGTGGCCCTTTTACACAGAAATGGATCATAAAGTATCTATATTTCTTTTGTGACTTACACAATCCTACGCCGTTTGTGCGCAGCGGGTATAGCCAGTTAAAAGATACATTCCGTGGGACATACGCTCCGCAAACGTCTGCATACGTTAACGCGTTCAATGTAGCCAAAGCTTAAGGGGATTTAAATATATGATTCAGAATATGCTGAAACTGACCAAAAATATACTAGTTCCAGAAATTATTTGGAAGATTTTGTCAATTCAGAGTACATTTTTGTACATTTCAGCCTACAGCGTTGTCAGCAAGCACTCAATAATTCTACATAGGGTTTTGACCTTTAGATAAAGTCATGTGGGTATGACAAATGTTTAGCCGCACAACATGACTTATTAATGATAGATCTACTGGTGTGTTTGCCAGGCTGTATCAGGCCATGAAGAGAACTTCAGTGTTGAGTAAAGGCCTTGTAACTCCGAAAGTGCCAAAGCCAAGTGCATATAAATAGCTGTTGGTGGCCCTATAAGTGTCGTAGTGCCTACTCGAACAACTTTAGCTGGCGAGCTGGAGAATTGCTAGCCTTTAGGACTTTTCAAAGGTTTTTTGAGGTGAAAACCTTTCATAACTGGTATATTAATCCCAATTGTGTTTTACTGGAAATTAGGATGCAAACAAGCACTTTCAGGGGAAGACTCTACCGGATATCTTAAAAACTAGGCTCCAAGACATCAGCAAAAGATGTTCTATTAGGCCTGCTGGGAGTCCCTGTTACTGTCAGACCAGATGAAACACTGTTAGTTTCCTCTAATGACATCTCCCGCTGAGTTTAAAAATGTCTCTTCCAAAAGGAATATTCAATGTAATGAATGTGGTGTTTTCTCGTAAGAATCTCATAACGAGGGCAGCTTTGTCTTAAATCTGCATATACACACATGTCAGTACTCTTATATTTATGTTCACATAATAAAAAAGGAACATAAATACTAAATAATACAAATATGGTTAGTATTCACATGCACTTTTTAATGTGATTGTATATGAACATACAGACATCAACATCATGATCCCTAAAATAACCTAACGTTTATCCCCGTGACCCCTGTCTGCTAACATTTTACCCCGTATGGAAACATCTTTCCTATTGATTTAACACTAAGGTGTCTACACTGTGTATGGGCAGGTAATAGTACCAGTTATTACAGTATTTATAAAATAAATTAAAAAAAATGTGTATTTTGTTGAAATTTAGCTTTTTTCCACTTCCCTGGGATACCATAAGGACCCCTCCACTTCACTGGACCCCACAGTATCCCTGTGCCATACTTTGGGAACCACTGGTTTACTCCCAGCCTTCATTTCCTTTGTGTCATCATGTGTTACCATAGCGATGAGATTCATTGTTGTCAGGGCGAAGCGGTGGCCCTGGCGATAGTTCGCTGGCGATGTGGTCGTGAAGACGTCATTCTCTCACCTGGGTTTCAGTCCAACTGTCCTTCACACCTGCTGTTATCAGGCACAGACAGAAGAGGCAAAGCAGGGGTAGTGGACCAGGCGGGAGGCATTTTGTGGGTGTGTGTGTGGGTGTGTGTGTGGGTGTGTGTGTGGGTGGGTGGGTGTGTGTGTGTCTGTTTCATCCAGGAGCAGTTCAGAGGCCCAGCTAGACTTTGATCTATGTAGTGCCTCGAACGAAAAACACATTCATTATCAGTCCACAAGTGCATGCACACACAGATGTAAAACTGAATAAGACTTCCTTATCTACTATTCTCATTGAAGCATTGCCATGGCATTTATGCAACAAGAGTGTGTGTTATTTCCCTCTTGAACCTACAGTTCATACAATAATTAGTCTTGGGCCTGACATTGATGTCTGACTGATGTCTTCTGAGGACAAAGACTGAGAAGCAGTTATTGATCACAGTGTTGAAAAGTCCTCGTTTTTACTTTCAACACGTTTAATATTGCTGTTTATCAAAGTACATTTGTGGAATGGGAAAATTGTGGATACATAAGAATTTCATGACTTGGAAGAAGGTGTTTTAATGCTGATGCTAGCGATTGGTTTTCACATGACTGGTGTGATAACTACGGATGGTTTTGGCATGTAATCGATGCTGATAAGTACAGAACTGAAAATGGGCATCAGAGCCCCTCGCTTGGGGGAAGTAGACTGACTGCATCGACAGTGACACAGCAGCCGCTTTTCTCAAAAATAATCCATAGCACTCACAATTTATGCTCTATTGTTCTAATATTGTTCCATTATTACCAGCGCTTCACACACAGCAACTTTTAAATTTTCTGCCATAACTAAGTCACACAATGCTTGCAAGCGAGACATTTTTTTAGTGGAGAACACGTATAGAGAAATGTTTTTTTTAACAGGAGCCAAATTGAAATTGTCTGCATTCCTTAAAATATTTAGCACCAACTGCCCAGAAACATATCTGTATTTCAGTTCTTTTTTAATAATGGTCTTCAGTACCTATTCCTAGTGATCAGCAGTTCATTTTAATTGCAAAAAGGTTGAAAAAATGCTTCAGACTTTCTTAAATGCATAACACATCGTTACCCCTATGAGCTCCCAGATGCATTAAACCTGTGGATCCTGCATTGATTGTACAGCCAGCTACTGGTTATTTCAAAGTCCATCTTCGTCTTCGTCGTAGGTTGAAAGCTGTGACCAGTTGGGAAAACTGCGACAACCCTTACCTGACAGTAACAACAGTATTTTTGGGATTTTGCTTTCAACTTAACCACAACACTCTACTTGTATATTATTTATTTTCAACATTTGAAAAGTTCCCGTAACATTTGCTTGAGAAAAATATGGCTGTGTTGACGCAAACATATTGCATCTTGAGGCACTGGAGGCAAGATTGTCCTTTCCTCATCTTCTCTGTTGATTTTTTAAGAATTTAATTTGAATTTCTGCTGTCGAATGGTTTACTGTAACAGTTCTGTCCAAACAGGTTAAAAGTACATTTACATTAAGAATAATAACCTGTGTACATGTTTCTCTCTCTCTGACTTTCTCAATGTATCTCTCCTCGCTGGGAGCTCTTACACCAGGAATAGATTGGCACCCATTTATTTTTCCAATAATATTTTTCTCTATTTTTTCCCCCCGTCCTCCCTTCTTTTTCTGCTACTCTGCTCATGCTCTCTCTACTTATTAGCTTTATAGGGCCTATTGTGGGGTTTCCATGGTAACAAGTGGCTTACAGAGAGAGAAAGAGAAAAAGAGAGAGAAGAGGGAGTATATATGTATGTGGGTACAGAAGGCAAAGAGTCACAGAATTCAAAGGATGCCAGTGAAAAAGAGAGTGGGTGAGGGAGAGAGAATGAGAGTCTAATGTTGCATCGGGAGGAGGGGGGGTGATGAACGAAAATCAGGAAAATGGAAAGAATGAAATGGGAGATATCAGGGGGTTGGATTGAGAAATGAGGACAAGAAAGTGAAGGGAACACTTTTTTTTGCCTGCACACCATAAAAGGGTTTTCATTCCTTTCTCTCAACGTTTGTATCTCTTCTTCTTATTCCTCTCATTTTCCTCCTAAAACTCCTGAACCGCTCTTTGACACCAACCATTTATTTATTTATACAGTAAATCTCCGGCTCCGCAGCAGAGTATGCAGGTGTCAGCAACCTGCGTGGGTAGTCGGATAAAAAGGAGACCTATTTATATCCCGATCCATCACTGGTGCTGCTGTTGATGCTACGGAACAACGGTTTATGTAATGTTGGACATTGCTGGAAAAGATTTTCCCTCAGTGCCTTCAGTGCAGAGAGCCAAGTGCAATGCAGTGTTATGCAAAAGCAGTGCAACTGTAGACACAGTTGTCCTCTGTGAATTATGCAGTGCCCCTTGCGACATGTCAGTTACAAACAGGCACAAATCTGCAGGTCTGTATTTATTCACCTGGAAGCTTTTAAGTTGCTGGAATACTTCACAGCTTCTTATACACACCATGTGAAAACATAATAGGACTTATTCTCGTGTTTTTGTCTGTTATGACTATTGGGCAAGCTAACATCTAAAGCTTTACTCATCATTATTTTATATATAAACAGTTGGTCAGTTGACTACATGTAATGTGACAGCGGTTGCTGGTAGTGATTAACCCACAGAGTTACTTACTTACACATAAGATTTTAAGCTTTGCTAATTTTATCTCCCTGCATTTTGTTAAATTGGTCTTCAAATGCCTAAATAACCCTGCTCCCCTTCCCCTTTGCAAAACAATAATAAAACCGTGAATCAAAAGTGGTACCAGAACCATCACCTGAGCAGCGTTAAAAGGCAATTGTAGCATCCCTTTCCGTAGAACATCATTTGCCCAAACTGCATTTTCAGTAAAAGGGGCAAAATTATGGGACTTTCTGCCAGACCACTTGAAATGTATCCCAAAATTAGCCACTTTTAAAAACAAAAACAAATTGTGGCTAATTCGGGAACAATCTTGCTCTATTTAGTTTTTACATTGTGCTCTCATTGTATACTTTCCTTCCATTTTCATTTCATTTCATTTCTTTTTATTTCATCTTTAATGTATTTTTAATAATAATGTAAATCTGTATTTTTATTTGTAACCAAAAGCCCTACTAGGGACAAGTGTTGAGAATTTGCATCAGCTAAAAACACTATGATACATACATCAGATGACTGTTGAAGTTTTTTTTTTAATCTGTCCCTATCTAAATAAACCTTTTAAAAAAAAACATAGCTTTTTCCAGCGAATGTTTGGGTTTTACAGACTAAAACTTTAATGTTTTCTTTCGCTCTCATAGAGTTGGTTCTCGAAGCATCAGGCAGCTGTTTTCAGGGAAAAAACTCCAATAAACTAACTGTACGCTACCTGCTCAGCACCAAATGGCAGACAGACTAAGTTTGTGGCTAGCTGGTGAACAAGGTGAAGCATTTAGCTGCTAAAGAGTTCAGAGTAGCCTGAAACACAGCTCCAAATGAATGCTAATGTTGTTCCGTCTCTGCTCGATGTGTAAATAGGCAACTGTTTGCTAACGTTAGCCACAACTGTAGCATCTTCTCGTGTGTGCTGCTACTGTAATGTTCTTTGATCTACATATAAAATGCTTCGATTTCTATGTGTTTTCTGACATATAAGCCAGTTTCTAGACTTTCGCTTCAAAATTACCGTAAGAAAATTACTGTTGTCTTGGTCAGCTGTGAAAAATGGCCAACTGAAAAAAATATGACTACATACTCTCTTCATAATGGGAACGGCCACAAAAGGGCTGAGTGATCGATGAGCTCTTGCGGTTAATGAGCCGTAAATGGCAAAGCGATCAAGTGCTTTGTATGTGTGTGAGTGCGCCGCTGGCCGTGTGTTTACTTGAAAGAGTTAAGTTCATTAAACCTCCGGTGTCTGAATGAATCTTTTGTTCTCAAATATCACACGCTCCACTTGTACCTTGACACAAAATCACAACTGCAAGCACCTTCTTCTGCACAAATACACAGTGGGTCTAGCAGCCTGCTGTTCTTGATCATTAAGTCATACATAAAGTCAGCAGTGCCTTTGTTTGCAGCATTAATGTGATACACACACACACACGCAAACACACTGATTGATTTTCCATCCAATTGACACCTTAGCTCTATCCTTTGGTCTTTGTTATACATAATCACATTTGAAGCCATTCGCTTTTATGTGTCCATGCCACAAAGAATAAAGCTTAATGAAAACAACCTGCTATTAGTGGCCACTGATATTGTCCATTCACAAACTGAATTATAATCATAGCTTGACAGAACAAGCATGCGCAATTTGTACGGTTTCCTTCTTGTTTTCCTTACATTTTGCATGAAGCAGAAAAGCAGCAGTGCTGTCTGTAGATTTGCTCTCCTCTTACATTAAATGACAGGAATTTTCCCCGCTGTTCTACCGTGGTCAAATGTGTCGCCACCCCCACATGCTTTGTTACAATGGTGAACATGATAAATATTTTAAAAGCGTAACATCAGCATGTTGTCATTGTGAACATGTAAGCATGCTGATGGTAGCATTTACCTCAAAGATTTGCTGTGGCTTAGTACAGCCTTACAGAGCCGCTAGCATTGCTGTAGGTGATGGTGAGTCATGTTTGGAAGCTCTGAACACAAAAGAGGCTCACACAGAGGCACAGACTTGGTTCAAAATAACAAAATGGCAACTAACCGAATTAGCAGAGAAAAACTCATGCTGCTGTTGATCACATTTATTAGTCGTGACGAGGAGAATATAGTCCCTGTTTGGACAGAATAAAGTGCAGCTTTATAGTGCTGAGACTTTACAGCTCTAAAAAGCTGCACTTTATTATTATGTAGTGGTCCGTTTTTCTTGCCACCTATGACAATGATGGAAATGACTTCAGGACGTTCTGTCCCTGACAAAGTCTAATGTGTTGCATTTCATGAATATATTATTTGTTGTCAATAAACAAAACCAGAGCAAAATGACTAGACATGCTCTATACATACTTTTTGCACACATGCAGGAACTCACACACATGACATTTTGCTTTGAGCTGACTCAGGGCTGAGATACTACTACTGCTACGAACACATACGTACATCACCACACATGCACGCACACACGCACCAACAGTTATTCAGTGATGACCTCCTATCATGTTTACTCACTTTCTCTCTCGGTTTCTCTCGCACACACACACACAAATGGAATTTCAATGACGCTAGTGAGAGACTGCCGTCACTCCTGAGAGACGAGCCAGTTGCTGTGGCAATATACTCTGCATACTCAAATCTGGAATGAAAGTGTGAATTCAATATCTATTGATTCTATCTATAGGTGGGCCCCTCCCCTATCTCTCTCTCTGCCTCCTCCGGGGGGGGGGGGGGTTGTTTGTTTGTTTATTAGGATTGCCATTAGCTTCTGTCTGTCTTAAACAGAATCTACTCTTCCTGGGGTCTATTATTTCATAAGAATATTACATAAGCTGGAATACATACATCCATACTCACAATACATCAAAAGAACAACAAACCCATACATCAATGGTACAACAAAACATAAACCTATGTACATAACATTCATACTTACAAGTTGAGAGTTAAGACTGAACCTTGCACCTGTTAGTGTAATGCTAGCTCGGGTGTCTCTAAGTTAAGCATGCTAAGTTTCAGCATGCACAATCTATCACAAATTGAGAAAAAAAGATGAAGCTGTTCTAAATCAGTTTAATCTTAGAACACGATACACTGGAGACATTTTTACTCAGCGAAAAATTAATTTAGGAGGAGATTCAGGCATATTCTTTATATATATATATATATATATATGTGTGTGTGTGTGTGTGTATATGTGTGTATATGTATGTGATATCTGTGATCATTTTCTACATCTTGTGGAAAATACTTGTATTCTTGAACAGTAAATGATGAATTAAGAGTAGACTGTTTCTAATACATCAATAAATCCCATTCACCAAGAGTTGTTAACCTGACTTTCATATGTGTTTTCCCTTAACCTCCTCAATTAAGTGTTTGTACTACATCCATTATTCTGCCTCTGAAAGTCTTGCATTGGTTTCAGATATTAAGTAGATGTATTGCAGTTTCTTACAGAATAATTGGTGCTATTTGCAAATGCAGAAGCATTTCATGTGAATAGTCACTGGAACTGGTAAGGGTTAAACATCACATATTTGGTATAATTGAGTGATTTTATGCCTTTAGCTAATGATTTTGACATTTCCTAAAGCACTTATACGACTGTCATGTTATTTCATTTAATTTCCTGTTGCCTTAACACTTTCTCAAATCAACGATACAGACTTAAAATGATTTCCTGTTATCATGAGTCCAAGCAGCAGCCCAGTAGAGTCCTGCAGTACCATCTTGATGTGGGTTTGTTAGCATAGCTTAGCACTAACCCTAGTGCTAGCTTAGTGCCTGAGGTTCATAATGATTTATCCATGCCAGTGGAGCCTAGGAAATAGGGTTCAGTCTTGCATCTCTGGGATGACTGACAGCTCAGATATTACTCTGTAGTTTTTAATAACAGTCAGTGCGGTCTCACAAGAGACGGAGCGATCAACGCGGTGCTATCAGATGTTTGGATCATCTCCCAGCCCCTCCTGCTGACACACACACACACACACACACACACACACACACACACACACACACACACACACACACACACACACACACACACACACACACACACACGAAAAAATCCCAGTGTATGAAAGACAGTGTGTAGTTTTTATAGTGTTTCTATGTTTGCATTCACACAAATGAGGGAAACGATGAGAGGCAAGGCAAAGGCAAGTTTATCTGTATAGCGCCTTTCAATAAAATAGAAGATAAAGATGAGCTAAAATAAATAGAATAATACAAATCAACAGTAGATTAGAAATGACAGTGCAGCTACAACACAGTGCGATATATGAATAATCTCAAATTTAACTTAATAAAATGCAGTGGAAAACAGAAAGCTTTTAAGCCTTGATTTAAAAGAACGGAGTTGGAGCAGATCTCAAGATTTCTGTGAGTTTATTCCAGATATGTGGTGCATATAAACTGAATGTATTTTGGCTCATTCAGTGCTTTATAAACCAGCAGTGGTAGAATCAATTGTTTGACAGAAGCCAGTGTAAAGATGCCATAACTGGAGTGATATAATTTACCCTTCTGGTCTTAGTAAAGACGAACAGCAGCTGTCTGATCGACTTTTTACAGAGACCTGTCAAGGCAGCGTTACAGAAGTCGAGTCTAGTCGAGTTTTTCATCCTGACACATCTTGCTAACATCACATCCAGTTCCTTAATCTCTGATTATAGTTAGAGATATCCCTAAGAGGGGAGGTGGGGGGAGACGGATAAAGGAAAACCTTTGGTGACCTTACTGGCTGTTCACTCTTTTTGGCATCTTCGTTATCAGCAAAGATGGTGTTACAGAATGTACTTGGTTGGGGTGGAGGCAGACCACGTGGCAGTTACTGTGGGGTGAATTTAATGCCAGCACTAACCAACTATTTTATCAGTGAATCCCAAAAGGGGCGCGGCAGGGGAGACGGGAGAGTGAAGGGAGGAGGAATAAGGAGATTGAGGGTATGATATTTTCTTTGTTTCACCGAGGCTGCTTTGTGTCAGGGTGAATCATCTTGGGCCGAAGGGTGTCGCAGACCGAGCCCAAAATGGTCCACCAGTACCTTAACTCTAGATCTGCTGGGGATAAATTTCACATCTATAGTTTGCTTTGGTTAGAATCAGTTAAAGATAGTTTGTTAACTTGGAGCCTTCCCCTTGGTTCGGTTTCGTTTCACATCTGGAAAAATCCAAGCCTACCAAATTGCGTCATTACGCGAGAATGTTCACTCCTTATTGGTCGGAAGTGTCTGGGGCGGGATCAAGAAAGTAAATACAGGAAGAAGGGCCTTTGTTCTGGATTAGTGCATATTTCTTCCATCTCCATGGTCAAGCCAGCTTATTTCATTTAAATAATCAAACATTGTTTCACTACGTCTGCTCTGCTCACCGAGACTTCGCTCTGCTCTGCCGGCGTCTGTCTCCATCTTTAGTGGCGGCTTGTTTGACCACGGAGATGCGGGTGACGGCAAGCTTGACCGCACTCTGTTTCTGTGAGAGAAACATTGCAAGCTGCTACAGTTTGCATGATCTGCCGCATCGCAGATCACAAAGGACATCTGACTACAGGAGACATTTACTGTAGTTCAGACTTGATATACATATTTTGTGCAGTTTGAGGTCGGATCACGTTCTCACCTCAAACGAACCGCTCCGGAGTTCGATTGAAAGCGTACTGAGACCACCTCGTTAAGGTGGTCTCAGTACGCTTGTTTGGTCTGCTTTTGGTGCACACAGGAGTGCAATTGCCGCACCAAGGGGGAAAGTGAAGTCTAGTGGGTTCAACCGAACTAAATGAGGAAGGTGTGAAAGCCCCCAAAGATGCAGTGAGACAACTTGTCACATCTTTTACCTAGATTTTTGTTTGGTATTTACTGTCATTCAATAGTGTTTGTGGGGATCGTATTTATTTTAATTGGAATTTAAATCATTTCATGACCTTCAGTAAGTGTGAAAATGAATAGTAAACAAGGTTTTATTAGATACAATTCTTCAAAAATGTTGAAGCCCAACTTGTAGTGGACTGCTGTGCTACTGTGTGAATTGACTGGCTTTACTACAACAGATCAAGCCTTATTCCACTCTTCCCAGTTTCTTTTTCCTCACATTTTGACATATAACCTCCAGCTCTGTAACCCCACTCTTGAATTTCTCTCCCTCCTGTCCCCCTCTGCCATTCAATCCTTCATTCTGTCACTCTTTATTTCTCTAGCCACTTGCCCGAGCTCTCTTTTGCTTCTGTCTGTCTCTTTCTGCCTGTCATTCACTGTTATATGCTCTGCGCCCGCCCCCTCACTTTCCCTCAGCCTCACTGCTATTTGTCAAGCCTTCTTCAGCTTTTCAGTTATGCTGTGTTGCTAGTTTGCCTCTCATAACTCATTTGCCCTACACCCTTTCTATCTTTGCGTTTTTCTCTCCCTCGCTTTGCTGCCCACTCCCTACCTCTCCCTGTATTTCAACGTTCACCTTTTCACCTCCTCCCCCTTTTCCCTGTTTTCCTCTTCTTCCTCCCTCCCTCTACCTCTCTTCTTCCTCAGTGTTCTTTTTGTCCACTCTGAACGCCAGACCATCGTCAGTGTTATTAGTTACACCTCTGTTTTTCCTGCTATGACAAGTTAAAATATCTGCTGCCCATATATAGAGGGTTACTCCTCGACGCAGCAGGCCCGGGTTCTGTATCTTTATCTGTCCTGTCAAATAAAGGCCTAAAATGCCCAGTGTTCCAAAGGCACATTCTGTTTACTAATCTGATATTATTTTTAAAAGGCTAACTGAGAAAACATTGGAGAACCCTTATGCAATGTAATCTGAAAACTGCTGCCCCGGTTAAAAAAACAGTGCAACTGATCTCAGCTGGTATTCTGTTTGGTTAGGTTGAGGCACAAAAAAAAGATTTCTTCCTTTGCTCTCATCATAATTACTACAGCCACTAGAGGGCTTTGTCACTTGAACGTAAACATGTTGTTTTGGGTCACTAATGAAATTACTTCCTAGTATACTGTTTTTCCAATTAGTATACAGTTGTTATATAACTGACAGATGCCAATTTATCTGTGACTGTGGAATTACCACTGCCAATTAAACAGCACTCAAAGACAGCAAAATTTACTTTCACAGATTTAAAACTTATTTTTGTTAATTTTTATTGTAAAGTGCTTTTTAAAGTGTTTGTTAAATAAAATATCTTTGTCTCATCACCTGCAAATAATGCATCTAATGCTTCGCAGCTGTGAGCCTTTGTGTATGCATTGTGCGACAATACTGTAGTGTCCATCACCAGTCCACTCAAAAACCAGGCAGATCCAGTAAACGTACTGACTATACTCACTTTTCCAGTGTCCAGTCTACTACATACTTGCTAAACCTACTTAGAATTAGAATGCAGTGTGCTACTGTATGCATCTTAAACCGTTTGACACCCCAGGAGAGATATATTATTAAGCATTTTCATCTATAAATAATGTGTTTAGGTACATTTAATAAAAGCTCAATTTCAGATCTATTTCTCTCACACCCACTCTCTTCTCCTCTGTCTGTGCTTCACTGATAGGTGGGTGGTGGGGACAATGTACACAGCTAAAGGTTTTGCCTCTCACAGTATATCAACTTGAGGAAGTGATGTCACACACGTCATCGCATCAGTCAGTCAATCAATAAGTTATTGGGTGCCATTTTGTGATAATACAAAGATAGAAAATTATTGATCCTTAACTAATAGTTAGTTTGTACATAGATGAGTCATATTGAGACACACTTGTCTTTATTTGTTGCACAAACACACATATTACTGCGGTTGTTTGTCTTGAGATGAACACCAGTTTTCCAAATACCAATCAGTTTCTGGGCTGAGCTGCTGCATGCCACAACTTGTGTGTGTTTGCATACTAGTTTTGCAATAAAAATGCAGGTATGTAGAGTGATGCAGCTGTTGTTTCGTCATCTGATTCTTAGACGTTTGCTGCATTTCAGCAGAAGCAGGGTGACGAGTTACTATAGTATGAATGTCTACAGTACAGACAGTCTGAGTGTTCCGTAGTTTGATACTTGCTTTGGATGCCCAGGTAAGAAAGACACATACACACATACACAGAGGACAGTCAGTGAGGCGAAGCTGCAGAGGGATCTTAAGGCTCAGGAATGGATAAGAAGTAAAGTTAAAACAACACACAGAGCAAGACTATTGATTGTTCACAGGGGAAGAAGAAGAGAAACTAGAGTTTCCTGCCTGTGTCGAGCCAAATTAGGCTTCTCCAGTGTTATCCTTTCTATAATTTGGTTTCCAATAGTTAGTACACCAATATTCTCATCAGCTCAACTAATGTTGGGTTTATTTAAGGTTTATTTCTATATATCTATACCTTTCTTTTTCAGAAAACTTACAGAAAATCTTGCATGTAACTTTTCCTTCTGCCCTATCATCAAACCTTTTACTTTTGCACTCGCAGATATGCCAGCTCTACCTCTGCTATTTTTTTCCGTCTAGACAAACACACACACCTGCTGATTTTATTGCTGTGTTCATCAGTTGTACACTTTTCCTTTGCGCTCCTGAAAGCCTACCCCAAAAACTGGGAGAGATGCCGTTGCTGTGGCTCTCTGTTGCCATAGTGACCAACAGGCTCACCTGTTGCCAACAGTTCATCATCTAAAAAAAAAGAACGATGATGAGTGATAAAGAAATGCATAGAAGGGCTGAAAGAAACACACACAGTCACTAATTGATGCATTCATGGTGCAGTCATGTAGGAATTGTTTGTGTTAATCCCATCTACAGTTCCAAGCTCTGATTGTTTCCAAAAATGCTCCTTGTGTTATTAATCTTACCCCAAATGAAGTGTACATTTTTCATAGTAAGTCTAATATAATTAACAGTAGACCAACTGCTGTCTTACCAGGTAAAATGTAATGACTCACAAACATGTATTCACTGACATACTGTCAATGGTCAGTGCTATTGATTGATGGTCAAATTGTACCAATCACTTAGAAGACAATGTACCGTAGGCAAAAAAACAACAAAAAATGTTAAGCTCTGAAGACCGGTCCACTCACTGTGTATTTATGCTGATCTTTTAGCCACTTAGTTCCTGTCATCCTGTGAAATGTTGAGGATTAGTCATAACTAAAGAGCTTTCAGCTTGTATAGGAAATAATGATAGTTTCACTCTGTCCTCTCGAGGATGAGTCATTACCTGAAGACTATTAATGGGTGTTTCGTACTTTTAAACACAGCACACAGTACAGTTAAGGTGGAGCAAAATGGAACCTTCACATTCCAAATGATATGAAATTGCTCTCCATTTGAGTACTGACGTTAATATTTTTTCACTTTCTCCTACCTTTATTCTGCCACGATGAGAGGAGCTCGAGCATTGCTGTTTTAATTTTCATATGATTCGAGTTATTCACTTTGTGGGGTTTTCTCAGGAAAACCAGCCAAGTGACTTGAGGGATTTTCTTTCTTGGCTCACATTATGTAATTGTTTCATATAGAAACGTGGCTGTATACCCAGGACAGTCATGAAGTGCTAGCAGAGACTGTGTGTGTGTGTGTGTGTGTGTGTGTGTGTGTGTGTGTGTGTGTGTGTGTGTGTGTGTGTGTGTGTGTGTGTGTGTGTGTGTGTGTGTGTGTGTGTGTGTTGCTTATCAGTGCTGAGATTGTTTACATGGCCTTGTACAAAATCTTAAAGGGGTGATAGAATGATTATATAGGGTATTTTACACTGTTCCTTAAGGTCTCCTAATGGGGTATGTAACATTGGTTAATGAGACTCGCGGACAAGTGGCGTTTATTTCCCCAATCGTTTGTTTAAATAACTCAACTCATTATAATTACACACATTAAAAGATTAACTGAAACCCGTGGTAAGAGATTGCTGGCGTAACAAGCTCGCTGACCGCGCTCTCACTCACATACACCGGGCATTTAGCTAGCAGGAAGAGGAGACTTGCAGGCCCTGGAGCTCTGTCAGGGCAGGGGCATTTGGTTGTCATTAGCCCAAGAGATGGTGACTTTGCGCGGGTATGGAGTGCTGTGGGCTGCCAGTTGTGACGCAGCTCCAAGTACCTCACAGCAGGCCGGGGTCTGTGAAGGAAGGCAGGCCGGGCGGTGAGGCAGCTACACAGGCAGCACCGGCGCTGAACTCCGACACACAGTCGGACAAAATTTCCAATTAGCCATCCATTTTCGTAAAGCGGCCCATATTTGAGCTTTACATAGTTGATTTCTCGCATAAAAAAGTTTCAGAAGTGAATTTTGTAATTTAATAGCAGAGATCTGCGTGACCTAGCTAGATTCAGAAGACTACCTGATCTCAGGTCAGTTGTGTAGCCTATGTAAATGTTGGGGCGTGACTGTTCTCTTAATACACCCATGGGCTGACAAAGGTTCCGGTTTTTGGGAGGTTGATGTCAACTTCCAGCTTTGTTGAGAATCGCCCGTTTTCAGCGGCAGTTTCAAAATATGAGATTTTCATAGTAAAGGGGTGTCAATGGGATTTTGAGCTTCTATGTATGTCCTATTTACCCCCCGAACTGTCGTTATTCAACTATGAATAACGACATATATAACGTAAAATCGGTTTTGCATTCTATCACCCCTTTAACACACAGTGACAGGGAACAGAGAAAGAGATATCTGGGTTTGACACACAAACGCAAAGTTTTCTTTTCAGCTATTTATAGAATGGAAAGTGACAAGGCTGAATATTATGTTGTATTGTAGTTTAATAAGCAGGTGAGTTGAAAACAACATCAGATCCATTGAAGCCTTTTGTAGGTTTCAGACGTGTGTTTGGGTTTGGGCAGATCAGGGACATGTAATTGTTACCTGCTGACATTAAAGACCATTCCAGCGGTTCGTTACACTTCAAATTAGTGCTAAACGTGTTGTGTTGTATGTGTGAATTTGTTTTTTATACTTTTCCACACATTCATTTGTTTCCATTCAATCCTGTTCAGGGTGAAAATGTAGGCACTTTTGAAAGTAGCTTAACTTCTGTAGTAAGTACACAGCAAGATTTTATTTTTGTCAGTTATGTTTATAGGTGGTCATGCTTTTGAAATCAGTCTTCTCATAAACTGTATCACCATGCAATGATAATTGAACTTTCAGAAGAAAAGATCCAATATTCTGCTAATTGATAACATACAATGGAAATTAATGGAAACCAATGGTTGCCTGGAACAGTGTACATGATTTAAACCTGCATGATTTGATTTTTGTTTCTTTGGGCCACTTAGGGGCAGTGCAATAAATGTACTGACATTGATATGTTTAATGTGTTAGCGAACAGTTAGCAGACATAAAGCAACATTAGCTTTGAAGTCGTGTTTATGTCCACTTGGTCGGTCTTCACCAACTCACAAGGGAAATATCTGGCTCTTTAGCTGCTAAATGCTCCACTATGTACACTAGCTAGCTGCTATCTTTAGTAATCTGTCTGTCTGGTGTTGGGAAGTGGGTTTATCAGAGCTACTTTTGCTGCATCAGGAAAAGATGATGATGAGAGCTGTGAGACTGAGCCAAAAGTTGTGGGCTGTAAAAACTAAACGGGGGATAATTCTGTGTGAATTCCTCACTACAAACTTTCACATTATACGTACAGTAGTCATTTCACCTATTAGTAATATAAAAATGATGATTAGAGCAGCCATCTGTGCTTCACTCTTTGCTACCTCTCTGTGATTCATTCTGTATGATTCCTTCCACCTGCCTACCTAGCTGAATTTCTGTCTCTCATGCTTAGTTCACACCTCTACTAATAATTCTAACTCAATACATTTGGCATTCAGTTTTAGTCACAGCGTATAAGACACTTTATTTATGAAACTACTAAGTAAAGAACAGCAGGGCTGCTCCCCGGAGGAGCTCAGCTACAACCTGGAGATTTATCTATATAATTTTGAGTGTGACGGCACTGCTCTGGTGAAGCGAAATAAATAATCATGGAAGAATAATAATGCATAATGCGCCTCTTATTTTGCATCTTGTATCATGAGGAGTACATCTTTTAAAAATGCAGTACAATTGGTGTGACCTGAGGTGTAACTTGTTTGCAGATGTGCATACACAAACTGACAGGCGAGTAGCTAAGCGTGCGTGCGCACGCACACACACACACACACACACACACACACACACACACACACACACACACGTGCGCGCGCATCTTACACAAACACTTATATCCAGAGAATCAAAAGAAGCTTTCAGTGGTTTCTCTTTCACCCCACTGCACACAGACAGTGAGTGGGCCTCTGAAAGCATCCCCTCAAAAAATTAAACCCAGTCAATGGTATAAGAACGTCTGCCCCGATGAGTTCATGCATACATGCACAAGTTCAGACACCCAAACACACAGTTTTGTAACCAGCAGTTAGTGGAGCAGAGGTGTAAAGTCCAAGTCAGGAGTTCTTTCATTTTTCCATGGAGGAACAAACCGCTTTGCAGCAGGGAAACAGAATATGTATTACCTCGTTCTTATCTTCCAATTTGCAGCTTTTGTTGTTTCTTATTTTTAAGCCCCATTGCTTTCCTCTCTCTCTGTTCTGTTTTGTGCTAAGCATTTTGCTCTACACTTTTAAATATTGTGATTTGTTTTTGCAGTGAGTATAAATGTCTCTCTCTCCTTGCAGAGTAAATTCATTAGTGTGTATCATTGTTGTGATGGGACCATTTTATGCAAATCACCATGATTTGATCCTAATCAGTCAATGTTTTTGGGTTTGTGTGTGTCCTCTGTGTAGACGACGGGCCGTACCAGCGTGACCCGTCTCCTCCTACTCCGCTCTGCTCTTCCTTCACATCCAACGCTTTGTTGGAGGAGCGCAGAAAGAGCCACATTCCAGAGGAGTTTGCAGGCCTGCTTCATGGATCTTCCCCAGCTTGTGAAACCCCTGATACGCCTTACCATCTCTACAGCCCCAAACCCCGAAAATATGCCTCTACGGATGTCCAGAGCAGCTTGTTGCAGACCCCGGAGTTCAGCATCGTAATAGGAGGAGGACCCACTCAGATCTTCCCCAGGACGGGGAGCGAGTCATCACCTCAGAGGACCGCCAACGACCCCCAGAAGCCACAGGTGGTATACCGGACTATCTTCCACACTAGGGTCAACCAGGACCAGGCCCAAACCAGGAACTGTGAGCAAGCAGCTCAACCTTGTGGCTGGTCTTCACTGGGCCACCCACCCTCCAACTCCCCTGGTCAGAACGGGAAAGTTCCAGAGTTACGGGGGATCCAGACAGGAGGTGTGCCCAAGGGCAGTTCATTGGGTGCTGGCTACGAAGAGAGGGCTTGCACCCTGGGGAGGATGAGGTC
Organism: Perca fluviatilis; assembly: GCF_010015445.1. NCBI lineage: Eukaryota > Metazoa > Chordata > Actinopteri > Perciformes > Percidae > Perca > Perca fluviatilis. Next base: position 10,460,669 of record NC_053134.1, read on the forward strand.
CATGCCCCGCAGTGTTTTGGACTTGCAGTTGTCCAAGTCTCTGTCCAAATCTGATTCCAACCTAGTAGCTGTATCTCCCATACAGGTAAGATGTTGTCTCAACTTTGATTTTCCATCTTCTTTTGTTATTCTCATCTAAAATGAAAAACAAAGCGTTAAAGGGCCCATGGCATGAAATTTTCACTTTGAGGTTTTTTAACATTAATATGCATTCCCCCAGCCTGCCTATGGTCCCCCAGTGGCTAGAAATGGCGATAGGTGTAAACCGAGCCCTGAGTATCCTGCGCTGCCTTTGAGAAAATGAAAGCTCAGATGGGCCGATCTGGAATCTTGCTCCTTATGATGTCATAAGGAGAGAGAGACATCATGGCTTTCAAACAAGAAAAGTGGCAGTTTGTCAAGGCCACACCCCCATCCTCCACCTTGCCCCACCCCTCCTCTCTCCTCCTCAATAGCTACAGACACAGAAATGGCACATACTAAGGAAAGCTCATTGTGGGACTGGCTCTAGTGGCTGTAATTCTGCACCAAGGCTGAATTTCGGGAAAGAGACTTCAGATACAGTTTTAGGGGACCACTAAGGCCTATATAAAAGCATCCAAAGAGCACCATGTCATAAGACCTTTAATGAGAGAATCATTTATAAAGTAGAGCCCAGCATTTTTGTTGCAATTTTGAAGGAGTGTTAAAACTTTTAACACTGTCTTTTTTTCTCTGATACGGTGTCACACTCTGAGACATTTATGTAAGGATAAGCCTCTTTCAATAAAAGTTATACAAAGTTTCTATTTTTTTCAAATTTTTTTTTATAAAAAAGCACCAAGATCTCTGTTAGCAATGAGAGCAAAGGCATTTATTGTAAGTATTCAGTTGTATAAATTATGCAGCCGTGGAGATAGTTTGCATCTTGCTGTATCATGCAGACTCTGAGTGACTTCAGAAACAGCACAGAAACCAGTGCAGCCAATTAGATAACTCACTAATCTGGGCCACAGTGCTCCCTGCTGTGCAGCACATTTCATGAGACTTTTTCTTTAATTAATTGTAAATAAATCATAAGCTAAATACATAGTCTGTTTGATGAAAAATACTTCAGATAAAACTTTGATGAGCACTGAAAGGCCTTGGTTATTCTCTAAACAGTTTTTAGTGCTCAGTTGTCCAAAATTTTAAGGTCAAAACATTGTCAACCTTTACATCTCATTGTCGGTAGTTTGATTATGCTTGGAAAATTAATTGTTGGCTTTTGCCTTGGCCAGGAGGAGCACGGCTGGGGGTCTGGATCTCGTGGCCAGGGGCCTGGAAGTCCCAGCCCCGGAGAGGGTGCCAGCCCAGGGGGAAGACTGGAGAGAACGCCCTCCTTCACTGCTGAGTGGGAAGAGGTAAGAAGAGTTTTTTTCCAGACATGAAGTGCATATTTTACCAGATGTTTAGGATCAATTGAGATAGGGAATTAAATTTTACAGAAAACAAAAAAATAAAGTGTCATCTCTTCATCACTCAGGTTAATCAGTTCCTTTTACTGTGACACTGCATATATTTATGTAGTAAAATGGATGCTTTTCCAAGTGATGCATCTCTGCAGGGGGCAGTTGAAACCTCTGCACCCACAGCAGTGAGCTTCTTCAATTTTTCCTCTCTTTGAAATCCACTCATGCTATCACAGTGCAGAAGAAGCCCCAGTGCTAATTTAACATCCACATAGCTCCCACATTGATTTCCTTCTGTACCCAGCACTGGAGCTGCAGGGAAGACCAAATAAAAGAGAGAAGGCTGTTTCTGTTATAGAGGGTAGAGAGCGGAGGTCGAGGGTTCTGTATGTTTTGGTCCTCGGTGTGTTTGTGCCTGGGGCTTCTTTGGTATTAAAGTGTCTCTGACACAGATGTAATCCATTGACTGGACACCGCTGTTGGATCTCGCCCCTTCATAAACACTTTGGGTCACAGACACACAGTCACTGGTCATCAGTCACACCACACACAACACACACTTGAGCAAACTGATGCTTATGCATGTTTACCCCCTGAAAATGAAGAATCTTATACCATTTATACCAATATTGATAATTACTTAATTATTCGTTCTGTTTTTAAAATAATGCTAATGCATGTGAGTGAAAGTACATCTGTACATTCCTGTCCACTTTTGCATGTACAGTACATGGTAATTAGTTCCTCAACACAGCTAATAACTTGCTGATGGTGATGAATTACCATATGGAATTTCCCATAATTCTCTGCAATTAAGGTGACCTTTACTGTTTAATTGCATGATACAGGAGGATGAGATAAGATGGCTTGAGGGAAATTGTTGAGTGATATATGGGGATTTTTACAGGCAAAAATAACAAAGTTGGTCTATTTGCAGCACATGCTCAGGAAAAATTTGCATTACTAGCAAGAGACGAGCCACATGGGATGTCCCACCAGAGTAAGAAATCGGAAGATATCCATACTCATTAGTGCTACAGGCATAAATAAGGTTGCCTCTGTATGATACAAATGTGTGCTTCTATCTGGCTTTACTTTGAAAATCGCTGATGTTGGATTGTTTTGTGGTTATTTGGATGGAAATTAACAGCCTGCAGTGAAATGTTGGTACAATGTGTTCAATCTAGAAAACTATAGCGATGGTGGATCCGTTAAAAGGTATTACCGGTACATAACAACTTGAGTCTTATATTTGTAGTGTATCTTTCCTTTTGGTAATAACATTGTAGTCACCGGTACAGTGACAGTTTATGGCTTCTTTATAGTCTCTGTTCCCGACCTGTCGCGCGACAATGTGATGTCAAAATGACGTAGATCTCGCTGGCCAGAGGTCGTGCACCACTCTATTTTTTTCAGCAGCGCGCGACGAAGCGGAAACAGGAAGCATGGACGAGTTCGAGGGCAACCGGATGCCAGGACTCTCAGAGTGACTGCAAGTCTCTCTTGTAAACTTACTGGGTTAAGATGAGTTCTTTTATGGTGAATGAAAGGCTTGATCCGATGAAGTAGGTCATCAAATCGTTGTGCAGACATTCTGAAGTATTCAAAGTGCTTCTTTTCGTCAGTGCTGCTGCCCGTTCTGTCATTGTTTACCTTTTTCTTCTTCTTCTAGTCCGTAGAAATAGCAAAAGTCAGTAGCCTTTCCTCAGTTGTGAGAGTTCAGGAGAAGACTGCAAATAGCGGCACGACCACATGACGCGCGAGTATTAATAGTTACGGCGCTTCCATGACGTCACACTGTCGCGCGACAGGTCGGGAACGGCGAGTATAACGGACATTTTAGCCTCTATGTTACATATTCTGTGTACATGTGAATTAGTGCTCTGTGTGCAGTGGCATATGCAGAAATTGCCACCTGTTTGTCCAGCTACTAAGAAAAGGCCACCGTCATGGACCGCCAGCTTGTAAACACGGTTTGCATCTGTCAGACCTGGCCCTTTAAACACCGGTCCCTTACCATTCGCAACATGGCCAGTTTTCTCTGACCTGTTTTGAGCCAGCGTTCCTGACAGGTGGATGGATGTGCAGGTCGCATAGTTCAGTGGTTAGCAGCAGGTCCAGGGTCAGGGATGACCGGTCGACAGCCAGCAGCCAGACACTAATGAAGCCACTGAAGCTCCCTCCAATCAACCTTCCTCTTCCTTCAGCTCTGCTTTAAGTTTCCTGCTAACGCATCTTTTCTCCCCGTATGCTCCTCCAAGCCTTTTCAATTTACAGGGGGAATGTCTGAGATTCAGTAAGCTGGCTGGAGTAATGATCATGTTATGTGACACTTGAATCCAGAATAGGGATTAGCCTTATTAGTGGAAAATGACTTTCCATTGAACATGCTGTACATCTCTCCAACTCTGGTTCTCTCTCTCTCTCTCTCTCTCTCCCCCAATTGTTCAGATCGACAAGATTATGAGCTCTATTGGGGCAGGAATAAGCAGTGGATTGGACATTAAGAAAGACACCTCAGGTAAAATACAAACAAGTATGTATATGTGAGCATGTAAGTAATTATGCCTTGAAAGATAATTCACGTGTATTACAACTTGGGTCTTTTTGGCGATCATTACTGTTGGTTAGGGTTGTGCATTGGCACTGCCCTCACAATTCGATTCGATTACGATTCACCAGGTAACTATTCGATTCAATTCGATTCTACGATGCATTGCGATGCATCAAACTTCTACTGCACACAACAAGGCAAATTTTTCATCAGTCATGAGGCAATACAAGCAGTCAGATATTGAACAACAGATTGTATTGGCTGCTATGTGTGTATAATCACTCTCCTGTATCTTTGACATAAATGTCATTAAATAAAATAAAATTAAATGGTATAGGGTATTGGATATGGCATTTTCAAACCTGAAAAAGAAAACATAAATCACTGCTTTCAGTGCTTTGAATGAGAAATGTTTCTCTTCTCTCTGCTTTAGAACCATTTGAAATTAAATAGAGCAATAACAGCCAACTTTTTCCAGCAGTGACCGTAAGTGTTTTTTTACACACAGTAAAATAGCATAGCTCCAGGCGTCACTTGTAATGGCTACACGACTGGCTTTACACATTGATTCCATTACCTTTGTTTGGTTTCTTTTTACAATGTGGGAAGCGCAGAATCAGTGAAGGTAGCTCTTGTCGGTAGCTTATACCGGGGCTCAATTGTTTTAAGCATGTGGCAAAACCCCGCATTTTCTACCACAGAATAGGGTCGTAGATCCTTCGCTATGAAACATGCCACCGATCGTGTGATCCTCTTTGCTCTCTCGGAGTTGTGTGGCAACGTTGACACTAGTGACTCGTCAATTCTTGGCTGGGATGTGTTGACTTTTTGTGTTGTTGTTGTTGAAGCCAACTCAGGATGCCAACGATCAACATGGTTCGTGAAGTTAGTTGTATTGCCATTGGCTTGATTTTAGTGTGGCAGGTTTTACACACCGCGTAAGTCTTATCTAGTTTCCCATTAACTTCGTAGAATCCAAAATCTGCCCAGATGTCCGCTTTCCAAGCTTTGGGTGCGTTTTTAATTACCCGTCTATCGCGGTCATCTCCCTCCGCCTCAGCCATCTTGATTGTTGTTGTTATGCCCCCGGAAGTAATTGAAACTTCACAACTTTATTGTACACTCAAGGCCAGAAAATAAACAGTGACATAATCGATTATGGCACTTTGCCGCATCGATGCTGAATGATGCATGACCCGCATTGTGATGCATCGCCAAATCGATTATTGTTGACACAACTAATATTGGTTATGATAACGCTGTACTTCCCAAAGTAATTACTAAAAGAAAAGGCAAGAAACAGAAGCAGTCGGATTATCAGACAGCCAACAGTAGGAGCAATTAGCAGCCAACTGGAGATCCCACAAGGGGATTGGTCCCCAACCTGGTCATGCATTAATTCTGCGGCATTATATAGATAGATATAGATTACATATACAGCGTTTCCTCTAAGCTGATTTGACCGTGGCGGCCCCCCACAGTATCAGAAATAGGGCTGCATTGTTAGAGTGCATGTCGGAGAACGTTTGTATTTTAGGTGCATTATTTACATGCTGAAGTAGTTACGCTGCATTAAGATAATGTAATTAATAGCGGGTTTATTGTTATTTGCTACAGAATGCTTAGACTATATGTCAAGCTCAAAGTTGGCCTATATAGTAACTCAAAAAATACAGTTCTGAAAATATGCCTCATTGTGTGTGTGAATATAGGTGAATAAATATATTTTTTTGTGTTGCAGCAAAGTGTTAGTTCCGTTTCATGTTGGAGGGGGGTCGGACCTGCCCCCACTGCTAAAAAAATCCTAAAGGAAACACTGATATAGAATATTTACAGGATTTAATTATTATTTCAGGTGTTCCTCTAATATTTTTCTTTTTCTTTTTCTTTTTCTATGAATGATTGGAAATATTACCACTTTAGCCCTTCAACTTTTAATAATTACTTTTTGGTTACTGATCCATAGACATATGCAACTGTTGATGATGGCTCTCAAGTAGAAATTGCTTCATTTTAAGGGGTCCCAAGCCCAAAAGGTTAGGAATCACTGTCCTAGGGAGCTACAGACAGCCAACGCAGGTGGCTAAGGGATGTGGAGGGGTGAAGTGGCATAGACTGCAATGACATTACATGTAAGGTTGCTAAACATTCTTGATGCTTATTAGTTGACAGATCTTGTTAAGGTCATTAATTAATAACCGAGGTGGAGCCACAGAAAAAGGACACATGATAATTGTCTACCTGCTTAAAGATGCAGTAGATAGAATGCAAAAAATCACCAGGATGGGCAATGCACGCAACAGCCAAAATGAACGCTTTCTCTCTCTGAAATGACCAGTGATTGACCAAAGTCTCCCATCACGGGCTAGATTATCTATAGCATGAATACAGAGCCAAGAGGAGGTGCAGAAGTCTAGTTTTCTCTAAGACCACTTGAATTACAACATGCTGAAAGATTATTATGGAACTTTTGTCCAACAACACTAAAAATAAAGTGCCTATACACGGGTCACTCTGAAAGCTTTATTCATTATAACCCAAAGGAATGATCACCAAAACTACAAAAATAAGACCTGAATTAAAATAAATAAGTGTGGGTGATTCTGCTTTTTGATTTTCTTGTGCACATAATATCCCTGTTTTTGTTTTATTACCTGCATACCTTGAATCCCTTGCCAACCATCTCTATTTACTGTATTCATCCCCCTCTCCCTTAACTCCCCCATCCTCACCTCCTGATCCCCTCCCCTCTTCCTCTCATCCTCTCTTTTTATCTATCAATGCAAAGCCTCTGCTAATCATGGTTACCGCAGGGAGAATCCTGTTGGTGCCAAACCAGCCCCCTGCCACCCCACCCTACCAACACACACATAGCTACAGCAAAGCACAGCACAGAACACACACACAGAAAAATATGCACATGTGGATACGGCTGCATACATACACTCAGCATAGTGTGTGTGTGAGTGGGAGGGAGCTCGGCTTCTTGCAGACAAAGAAGCTGGAGCTGTTGTGATGGCTATTCTCAGCATAGCAGAGCCAGATATATGGAGAGCAGCAGAGAGAGCAGGGTGACGATCGACACTGTGAGAGAAGATAGACACAGGAGGTAGACAGAGGAGCGAGAGAGAGAGAGAGAGAGAGTGAGGGAATGAGGGAGAAAAGCAGCGCTCAGAGAGAGAGAAAGAGAGAGAGAGAGAGGAGGCTGCAGAAGCATACAGATGAGAGTGGGAGTACTTGATAAAGAGAAATCTACAGCACAGGCAGCTCTCGGTCTTTCTCTCTCTCTTACACACACACACACACACACGCACACACGCACACACACACACACACACACATACACACACGCTCAAGGGAGCAGCCAAGCGAGCGCAACAGCTGAAAAGAAAGCGGCTGCTGTGCTGTGCGCGACAAACATTCGCTTTTGCTTGCGGATCTATACCTACACTCTTATCCAACACCCATCTCTGGCAGGATTTAACCCCAGGACGGAAGCTGTTTTCTGGATACAACTTCAGCCTTCACCCCCTTCTCATCTTTCCTCTGGCTGGATTCAGAGAAAGCTGCATCTGGATGCCTTAACCTAACCTTTACCCGCTTGTACTCTTGCATGCTGAACCCCTCTATCCTCACCATGCCTCTAGCCTAGCCTCCCCTTCCTCCTTCTCCTTTCTTTTACCTTTCGCCCCTCTCCCCTTTATTCTCCGCCTCCTGCTGCCTTGCCAAAAGACTCCTCAAAAGCATGGCGGGCTCCTTCGACAGCCACTTTGCCCGCCATAACATGATGTGGCAGTGTCAGCTGTCTCAGCCGGACTGCCGCTGTTACCGTGTGGACGGCTACTCCTTACTGAAGCGTTTGCCCCTCCACCCCCTCATAGGTCCCCGCTGCCCACTGCAGTCCGTGGGCCAGTGGCTTGACTCCATCGGCCTGGTCCAGTATGAGAACCACCTGCTGGCCAATGGATTTGACAACGTCCAGTTCATGGTGAGTGTTGCAGAAGTTACGGGAAAAAAGGAGGCAAGAGAGATATTGATGCTGGAAGTTTAGGGTGGGATTTGTTCATTCAGTGCTCTTCCCTTCTTGTTCTTTTTTTTTGCTCTTTTTTGTGCTTTAAATGTCATCTCCTCTCTGTTTGTCCCACCTTCCACTAAGCAATCTCTGCTCCCCTAGGTGTAGCTCATCCTCTATCATTGTCTTTGCCGTGATTAGCGTGATTAGTTTTTTCTCTTTCACTCTGATCTCTTTCGTTTATTGTATTTTCCTCCTCTTTGTATCATCCTCCCTCTCATTTTTCCTTTCCCATCATTGCTGTCTCTCCCTACTGATGCCATGTGAGGTCCTCCTACGCACAGAAATCCTACGCCACATCTCCAGCGTCAAGCTGCAGAGATACATGCTCCTACTACACTAAAAATGCACATAAAAAAACATGCTTGTTTCGTGGTATTTGCATACCGTACATGAATGTGTGCATACAAACAGCCACCTGTAGCCTGTGGATCAGGATGTAACTTGATCCTCTGTTTTATCCGTTGGTCACTTCATCTACATAGCGTAGGAAGAGAAACTCGCTGGGTCATTTCACATTTAGAAACTTTTTATGTTTTGTGTGTGTGTGTGTGTGTGTGTGTGTGTGTGTGTGTGTGTGTGTGTGTGTGTGTGTGTGTGTGTGTGTGTGTGTGCAAGACTTGTATCCACAGGAAGAGAGGTTAAGTTAAACCTGTAGAAGTAGGAGATGAGGAGAAAGAGGGAAAGCAAAGTGGTGAAACTAAATTGAGAGAAACTGCAGCAGAGGCAGAGAGATGGGAGACATACTGTAGCAGAGGGATGCTGACTGGAGGGGTTTATCTATAGTTGCAGATTGTCACTATTGAAAAATCTTTGGGGGTTTATCCAAAGGTTTTTAAAAGCAAAGTACTAATATTATTTGAGTATTTTACCAACCAGTAGGAAATAATGTGTTTTCTTTTCAGTTAAATGTTCTTTCCTGACATCAGGTTAACTAGCAATGTATGCAGGCATTTGTATATGTATTTATTTATGTGTGTGCATTCTGGTCCTCCACTCAGTGTGACCTGCATCTCTTTCCGTTGGTTACCCCGGCAACAGGAGGAAATCACAGAATCTCTTTTTTCACGTATTCCTCCCTCACGTGGTCAGTGTGTATCTGTATGTTTTGGGCCACACTTCATTACGTATTTAATACTGATTAATTGGTTTTGGGGGTGATGGTAAATTACCATTAATTGTGTGTGTGTGGGGGGGGGAGATGGGGGGGAGAGGACACTTTTGCTCCTTGTGTTTTGCTCGTCTACATTTAAACATCTCAGATCTCTGCAGTGGCTAATTATCATTTTTCCATATTAACCAGTCCTAGACTGCTACTAACACACCAACATATAAACCTCATTAGCACTTTCGTCTGTCCTTATTCCTTATTTTTTCCTTATGTCAGTTCAATTCAATAAGCTTTATTGGCATGTTTTGAGCAAAAAAATGTTGCCAGAGCATACTGTATACATGAACAAAGTAAATAACACATACAATTAATACATTAAAAAGTGGTGATAGTTACAGTAAGTGGAGTGAAACAATTAGTTACTGATAACATGAAGTAAGTAAGAAGAGAAATTCAGTGAAACATAACAATAGAAAACATTCTATGTATTACTATGTATTTCTCTTGTTTTGTGCCGAGTGGACAGTAATGCCTCCAGCATAAATGTTAGGCTAGGTTTTTACAGATGTATAACAGTTATTCCTAATGCAGGAGTATATAGTTGACCAAATTCAATATAACTCACCTAATTCTCTTGTCTACACCCAAAAACATAACTAAATCAAAACAGAAATTAGCCATAATTACTATAAATAAAAAAATTGAATTGAATAATTGAATTTATCTTTGGCAGCACAACAAGCTTTAAAAACAACATTGACATATTATAGCATTACTGTATAAAGTTGTTATGGCAAAAGTGTTGTGAAATGGTTGCCTCTTTCCACACACGTAGCAGACATGGAGCAACATTAGCATTCATTAGGAGTCGTGTTTCTGGCCAACCGATGAATAGAAGTCGAATATACACTCTCCTTTTCTGTCTTGGTTTCTGCCAATGCCTGAGGGAAAAATCTGGCTAGTCACTAACTTTGTCTGTTTTTCTGTTTGGTGCTGGGCAGGTAGCGTAGAACAGTTTTATTTCTCTGGTGGAAACAATGCTTATGAACAACAGTAAAGCTAGCCAAGGGCATAGAGACGAGATAGACTGCAGGTGAATGCGAGTGGGAATCATTTTACCCAATGTTAATATTAAAACATAGATTAGTGCAGCTATAAATTTAAATGTTACTTGAAACAAAAGTCACTGGGCACATTTTTTGGTTAAGAGGTTTTTCACTCTCAAAAGTTCTAATGTATACATTTTACTATAATCTGTCAGAGGGAATTCACAAACTACCCACCTCAATCCAACCTCTCCTTTGTCACAACTGCCTCCCATTTAAATTTGAATCTGATGTAAATGAAATGAAGTATTAGCTTAGATTATCTATTCCAAAGGTTTGCTGTCTCTTTTGGAAGTTTTTTTTTTTTTTTTTTTATCTTTATGAATGAGTCGAGGTAGGAATCACTGCAGCAGCTGTGTGAGTTCTCAAGCAGCTGTTATAAAAAGCAGTATTTTTCTTTTGCTTAAAAATGTCAATTCTCTATTAGTAATGTCCCCAGGTGAACCGTCCTATCATTTTCACCCCGTCTTCCTACACTCACACACATACATGCCATCATATCAGCGCAGAGCGTATTGTACGGTTATTTGCACCCAGTTTGTAATTGCTAACAGTTTTTGTCAGTACTTCTGAGAGACATGGGGATTCTCTGCTATTCTGGCCTCGCCCATCTTGTCTTAAAATGTTTCTTAATAGCTCAGTCATCTCCTCTGAAATGCCTTTGGATACAATTAATATTGAAAAGAGCTGAAGATGAAACAGCCTTACATACACCATTGGAAACTTCAAAGTCCCTTTTGTGACTGGGCCTCTCTCCGGGTCTTTCTCTGTTGAAAGTTTTTCACCTCTTTTAGTTGTTTGTGATTAAACAGGAAGACAGTTAATGTTTTCTGACCTTGGGGAAACTCCGTGGCTACCACAAATTGATATTAATGCAGTCGAGACACAAGGCTACAGGGATTACATTGGTATTTTGCAGTGCTCCTTTTTATTATCATTGGCTGTGGATTCTTCAAGGAGAGGTTCGAGTCAAATTCATTTCAGCACAACTCAGTATGGGAAATTGAGTTAATTGGCAGATTCAAACTGAAAACAAGACAGCTCATTGGAATGTTTAAGCTTTTTTTTTATTCATTTCAGGGCCAGTTCAAGTTCATCTTTAGAATTGATTGGTTTGCAAATGAATTTGACCTTGATTCTGAACTGTACAGGAATGTATGCAGACATGCACGTAACTTGGACCGATCTACCATTACCATTTTCCACTAATGGGGGTCATTAGAGTGGGCGTGTCTGGTCACCTTAACCACCCAGTAGAGGAGAAGTGCTGCTAAACTGATGGACAAATAGCAACAGGGCGGAGTGGTTGTTATGGAGACAGCGTTTGATATGAAGGACATTGGATGGAGACTAATCACGCCCATTTTAAACAAATGTATATGTGTGAAAGAGAGGGAGGGGGGGAGCATTAGACAGATAGTGGAGTTGAACAAAGAAAGTGACTCATATAGAGAGATTTTATTTATTTATGCAGAATCTGCATCACAGCACAAACTGAGCCACAGCCCACATTAGCTTTCTTGCTAATGTCTGTTAAGATACAAACAAAGTCCTTGTCTTGCACTCTGGCTTGCTGAACAGGGTACCTGGAAAAGAAATTGCCTGCTAATGTCAGTTTGCTGGCTAGACAGCTACTTGGCAGACTTGGCTGGAGCATTCCAGATTTTTTTCTTATCTTTTATTAAAAAAAACAATTAACTTCATTACATTAATTGATTTACTTTGGTCAACTGGGGGCAACACAAAAAGCTGTAAAGACATCAATAACATATTGCTATTAAAAAGTTGTATTGAGACATTCAGCAGACACAAAGCAACATTATCATTCATTTGAAGTAGTTTCTGGCCACCTGATGAATATAAGTCCAACATTCACTCTCATTTTGGTTTCTACCGATGCCTAAAGGAAATATCTGACTCTTTAGCTGCTAAAAGCTCCACTATGTTCACCTGCTCATAAGTAACTTTGCCTGTTTGTGTTTGGTGCTGGGCAGCTAGTATACAGTGTGTTTATCGGAGCTATTTGCTGAAAACAGCTGCCCGTTGCTGTTAGAAACTACGCTGAGAGAGGTAAGACTGAAACCGTAAAGCGCGGAATTCAGTTTATTATTTTTAATTCAGTTGGAGTAATGTTTTTTTTTTTAAGATTATTTTCTGGGCATTTTTAGGCCTTTATTTGACCAGCTGAAGACATGAAAGGGGAGAGAGAGGGGGAATGACATGCAGCAAAGGGCTGAAGTCGGAGTCGAACCTGGGCCCGCTGCGTCGAGGAGTAAACCTCTATATATGGGCGCCTGCTCTACTAACTGAGCTATCCGGGCGCCCGGAGTCATGTTTTGCGTCATCTGGCAAATATAAGCCTGATATTCACTCTATATTAGTTTTGGTCTCCACCAACTCTTAAGGAAAATATCTAGCTCTTTTAGCTGCTAAATGCTCCACTTTGTTCACCCGGTAGTCACTAACTTTGCCTACAGGTATCTCTTCTTTGTTGCTGGGCTGGTAGTATACTGTGGGTTATTGGAGCTACTTCTGCTGAAAACAGCTGCGTGCAGGGTCTGGAAACAATGCTAATGAGAGCAGTGAGACTGCACCAAAACAGTGAAGGGACGCCTGATTGTGATTTCAGTTGGATTTTTGATTGTTAAACTGTTTTTATTGCAAACTCTTCCTCCAAATGCATGCATTTAGAAAACGGGTAGCCTGTGATTGAAATCAGTGTCTCAAGTTCATGTTCAGAGTCACTTAACGGTGGATCTTAGGCACCTTTATGGGAGTAGTCTGTAGCAAAGAGCCAATTCACCTTGCTTAGTCCTCTGACTGCAGTCACACTGTCCCTGTTAACACTCATCATTACCATCAAAAATACACACACTCCTCACTAAACTTTGCATACCAGCGTAGCCACTTAGAAATGTGACCGGAATATGGAAGTGGAAGGAAGAGAGCGAAGGAGGTCGATAGTGGAAATGATGGGGTAAAGCACGGTTGGTTATCGCTCACTTGAGAGATTAATACTATAGAAACTCTCCTAAGTGTCACATAAACTGATGCTTTGTGGGTTGTGGAGGCACTGAGACACACAAACAAATACTGAAAGAATTTCATGTAAAGCTATTTTATCAGGATGCTTTTTATTTGGTTGCAGGCAGCACAATGAATCGCAAGAAAGATTGAAGCCAGTTGATGAAGACAAAAGGTAGAGCGGGGTTTGGTTTGTACATGGAATTACAAAGAGGAATTGGGGCACAGTACTAGATAGATAGCAGGAATGAATGATAAAGCATGATGCTGTGCGTACTAAAGATTCTGCAATTGATAAGAGCAGTCGCGAGGCTAGTGAAATTAATTTGACCCAACTGTTCCTCAGAGGGAGGAAACAACATTTGAAATGAAATGTTGGCAGTATTCCATATTTCCTTCAAAGGTGGCACCTCTAATCCTCCTAATAAAGGAATTTATTATTCTGAAATAAAAATTCTTATGAATATTAAACTGCCACCAAGTTAGAGAAACTTAAGTAACAGCTTTACACATGTGAGAAAAAGATAAATGCAACACCAATAAGTTTGTAAAGAAACCAAAATGAATTGTGTTCTTAAAGTGCAAGTGAGGGAAGGAATGGTTTGTGTAGTAATTAAAAGAAAGGCAAAAGAAAATAGGACAAGTTATTTGATAGCAGAGCAATGGATAATGGCAAACCATGAGAGAGGAGAGACAAGTGATGAACAGAGGCATGAAAGGAACAGAACAGAGAGAGAGCAAGAGATACAGTAGGCTGAGCATGATTTGTGGTACTCTTCTAAGCCTGTTGCCTCAGATAATGGCCTTCACTGCCATCACTGATTATCAATTTTTACTCCATCTTTAGTCTTTCCTCAATCCCCTGCCACTGCGCATGAATTTTAATTCCTGTGTTCAGAGCGTTTGTGACCCGCTGCGGCGAGTTTTAAAGTGCTGTGGTCGTATCACAAGCTCACCACAGGCTATGGCAATTTTTATCCGCTCTGCAGATGTTAAACACCTTTCACCAGCAAAATAAATTGTTAGTGTTAATACCAGTTCTGCATACTAAGTGTTGGAAATGTATCATACATATGCAAGATAGAATAACTGGTACAATACAGAATAAACAATGTATGTTTCAGGAGGAAAAGCTGAGCCTATTTTCCTGTTTGTCTCCCATTTATCCTCACTCAAGTAATATTGATGTATCCATGTGATATTTATCCCCTGATCCATCCTGTGCACTTTGAAATGGCAGATATGGGACAAACATTATCTTAAGACAGAAAGGGAAAAGGCTGGATGTGTTTGGAGAGAGAAATAACATTAAGGAACTTAACAGGGAGCAATTAGTCATGCCTTAAAGTCCCCCCACCGTCTACTCTGCTGTGACGTTTTAGCATGGTAACTCCAGTGCCGGCTTTGCTCTGCGCTCTGATAATCAGCCTGAGAGCTGATCTCTGAACTGCACTCTTCTCTGACAGAGGCCCCGGTGTACAGGTTGGAGAGGAGAATGTGTAAGGACTAGGTTTAGCCGCTGTATGAGCCCAATCAGCTGCTGCTGCTTCAGGTTTCAGTGCAGGGACAAACTGGTGGAGCCCTGGAGACAAAGTTATACTAATAAGCCTGCAGCAACGTCCATCACTTTAAGGGACTCTTTTTTTTTTTTTTTTTTTTTTCTTCTTCACAGTGTGTTGACATTTTAAAATTTCCTTCATCAAGGTAAAGTTTAGAGAACCTGGGACATAAGGTACCAAAAGAACAAACAAAAGAAATGTGCCAAAAAAACAGGTGCATGGATTAATAAAATGAGAGCATGGATTAATAGCCCATGTGTTTGGTTTAGAAATTTATGTCCATGGATTAATAAACTGAGGCAACAAAAAAAAAAACAATTTGGAAGAGCAAAGTCAAGATGCACTAATGGAAACAGACTTTCAATATGGGCCATAAACCTTCAGAATAAACGGGATGGGGTGGTCAGATAATTTTAGGGTACTACAGTTTATTTTATACAGTTATTTAATGTTTGTAGGCACTAAATGAAAGCAGTGATTAAAATCTGTGTCAGAAAAACACTGAGATAACCATGCCGTGTACAGTACCATACATCCAGCACATAGCACATAAAACAAGTCCTAATGTCCTGTTTGGTCTAATTTGATTGGTAATGAATAATTTATATTTGAGGATAAAGTGCAGGCTAGGTGCATGTTTTTACTTTGTAATTTATGTTTTAACAATCAAAGAGGTATTGTAGAATGGCTAACAAGCTGCAATTTGTTTATTTTTAGTCCATTAAAGAGTAACTACACACAGTTTAATAATCTGGCTTGGCGTGCCAGGATACTCCCTCTTAAAACATTTGCAAAGTTGATCTTTGAACCAACATTATTTACATCTATGTCAACTACCTACCAATCTTCTTCTATTTGCCTTTTGTTGGCACATTGCTACATTTCTTGGTGCATTTCTGCCACCAGCCTTCCATCAGTGGACTATTCTAAATTAGTATGGTTTATGAATCCAAGAGCATATATTTCTCACCCTATTGCATGGTTTAGCACCATGTGCACAGATTTCCACATCAAACTGTTATTAATTGTCTTTGTGTGGGATTTTGTGTAAGGTTTTCCAGCATGTTCATATTTTTAAACAAGTGAAGATCCACACATTCATGCCTGGGAGATGCCGAGTATACAACCACATTCTTCAGGACCAGTTCAGATCCGTTGCTCAAAGGCTCCTTAACAGTTAGATCTGAGTGCTACATGTACCCATACTCATATTTTCCCTGACGATTCAAGACTCTAACCTTCTTGTTACTTCGTGCACTTGTCTTCCATGTTTGGTATTTTAGTTGCTTGTCAGGTCCTGACCAGTTTCTAGACGGGGGCATATCAAAGCCCTCTAGTAAATGGCTGGTACTCAATCGTGTGATAATCTAGTAGCTTAAGCTAGCAGATCTGGAGTCTCAAAAGTAAAGCCACCTGAACAGACATTTTTCTGGTAAATGTTCTTTGGAAAACTGCAGTGAAATCTCATTGACAGCTATCTCCTACCTAGAATTAATATGTCACAGCATCAGAGCAAAATGTCCTTTTCGAGCGCACAACGTTCCCCAGAGTGGTGGACATAAGTAAAGTAGAGGGAGGAAAATGCAGAGATATCTGCTATCTACCTGCTTTACTTCCTCCTCTCTTGGATGTTTATCACTGTTATTAGTTTTACAGGAAGGAGATGTAGAGGGACAATCCTTCAATTCTACACATACGTGTGTGTGTGTGTGTGTGTGTGTGTGTGTGTGTGTGTGTGTGTGTGTGTGTGTGTGTGTGTGTGTGTGTGTGTGTGTGTGTGTGTGTGTGTGTTTTGGTCCTGAGACCAGGCTGGTCACACAGCCCCTCTCCTCCTCCTATATCTTTATCATTATTGCAGTGATTACCTTGCTTCATAATCTATATTTCTGATGGTGGCTGTGTTGGCTTTTCTCTATGTTGCAGCTGTCTTCATACACACAGCATCAATTCAAGTTTAAATTGTATATGATACCGATACATGCTGCTGTGTGTGTGTGTGTGTGTGTGTGTGTCCTAAATAAGAATATCAAAGTTGCCATCTGATGTTTCATTGCTTTCCAGTCTTTTCTTAGTCATGTCCTCTATGATATTCCTACTCACAGATTGCTGTCTTTGATGCCTTATTGTTTTATGCTAAAGCTTGTTTAGTAGTTAGCGTTTCAAAGGTGCCAAATACCCTTGGTGCTAGTGTAGTAGAGTGTATGTTGATGCACAAAAGTATATCTATAAACTCCTACAAATCCCATGCGGATTTAGTGTAAACTTTTGCTTTTGCACCATGGCTGCAAGTTTACTGATGTGGATGTGTTAGTGATATCCAGGCGAGCATCAGGAGGCACACCCACATCTGTAAATGGTTTGTAAGTGCTGAGGAACAATTTGCACAAAAATACCCAATTACTTATGACCACACTTTGACTACCTGAGTAAGTGGTCAGAAAGTTTTTTTTGTTTTTTAATCTCATATTTCAAGTTTGACTAATGCATTTTCTTGAGTGGCAGTCAAGTGGTGAACAAATACTTTACTCTGGATAGGACACCTTGACTGAATTGGCAAAATGTAATGTAATATGAAGGAAGGAAGGTTTTATTGCTATCATACAAATATCAGACAGTCCTTGACTATTATAGTAGAACTACAATAGTTTTAATTTAAAAGGTGTGGCTAACTAAAACAAATCAATACCAGTATTTTTTCATGTTTTAACCTATTTACTACTAGACTCACAAATAACCATTTTGTAAACCCTATCCTATCCATGTTTTTAGCATTCCACACAGACACTGGTTTTTAATAATTGAACAAAATCTGAACAAAATGAAAACTATTACCACACTAATCAAATTTGCATGTGTTGTGTAATTCATCACACATTTTAATGAGTTACATTGTTGCAATGAGGTAAAGCAGTGCAGACTTTTCTAATCAATCTGCATATAAAGTGATTACCATGTAATGACAATAGAACTTAAAAAAACAACTTAATGCATTCTTGATGTTCACTGTGATGAATAACACACCTCAAGCAAGCTTTAAGCAAGTCTGTGACTTGATAATATGGCAATAAATGGAAAACAATAAATGGAAAAAAATGGCCACATAGAATGCTAGAAAAAAAACCTACATCTAGAATTGTACAGCGTGCAATCAAAAATGGACAACAAGGATAACTTGAATGTTGAAATGCAAAATATTTCTATTATTGTTTAGTATGTTTTTTCATCCTATGTGGAGCCACGCTTAACACTTGTAGACAACATTGCATTGTTAGCTCCTAACCATAGCTGTTTGGTTACTCTGCAGGGCAGCAATGTGGTGGAAGACCAGGATCTGCTGGAGATTGGGATCCTTAACTCGGCCCACAGACAACGCCTCCTGCAGGCCATACGGCTGCTGCCCAGGGTCAGTACTGCAGCTAATCAAACACTCCAACAAGAACTTCACACACATGGACTAAAACCTGAGCTTTCTAATCTGTGTTTTTTGTAATGTCAGTCTAGTGCAAGTTATATAAATCCATATAACATTTTAAAACTACATAAGTCCACATTTCCAGTTTTAAGATCGTAAGGTTGACATAATACAAATGAGAGCTGATGTTTACTTGTACTGTAGCTGCAGCCAATCTGTTTTGTTTAGTATTAAATTCAGCAAATCTTCTGCTCCATCTGTCTTTCTGTGTGATATAACTCTCTCTGTGAGTGGTTGGGTTTATCTCTGCATGTTCTGGAGAATACTTGCGCCAAGGAGTTGTTGGTTTCAGGAAAAGATGCACCAAGCCGCTGTATGGTACTGGATATCGCAGTATCCAAACTACATCAACAAAGTTAATGATGCAAGGAAACTGCTCAGTCTTTGCCGAGTCTAAATCCACATTGTCCTGCATCTGTAAAATTCACACACAGATAAAAACACAATTTGATCATTTATTTGTCACTTAGCAAAAGGCCAACAGTTTCTCAAAAAAGGAGCAATCGCTGTTGAATTAATACATCAAATACAGACTCATAGGCCATTTTGCAGCTGTATATTAGCAAGGGCAAGTGTGTGTGTGTGTGCGTGTGTGAGAGAGAGAGAGTGAGAGAGAGAGAGAGAGAGAGAGAGAGAGAGAAAGTAGGATCAAACGTGCAGAACTGGAGTGAGAGCAGGATAAAGGAATCTGCAAAAGAGAGACTCTGAGCTCAGAGATAAGTAGGTTTCATACAGACATCCAGATAACTTTGATCTCCAGTCAGCACTTTCCTCTTCTCATCCTTCCTAAAAATTGCCAAAACATGGTAAAAAAAAGAAACCTTTAAGTTTTGCCTGCCCTCACACGTAGGCTAACCCGTGCTCAACTTAAGGTGGAGAATGTGGGATGTTTGTGTGATGCACCATAAACTCTCTGAAGCTGTATTGACTGTCAAAATAGAAGTGAATGAATTATGATCTATGTGCTACCCTCACAAAGTATCTCACTTAAGGCAATAACACCCTGCTGCTGGCATCCTATTCTGCCATTTTTCATAAGTTAGGCTGTTTGTTTTGTTTATTATATGGAGTACATGATGAAAAATGCACTCTTCCTCCTGTATCCTGCTGAACTGGGGAAGGTCTTTAACGTTGAGTAAAGATGTAATGATCCCCGTGTAGAAATTAGGCTGCTGCAGCAGAATGAAAACAGAAAAGGAAAAAAGTGCGGCACAGAAATCAAATATAGTGTAAATAGACAGCTGTTTGTATGTTATATAAGAAATAGGTATATTGGCTGTAATGTAGTTAGCATTTGTACAGAGCGTTCCAAGCTTTCAAGCTCCAGGTCAAAGTCAGTGGACCATATGGGCAGAAACATGGCAAACCACCTCTAACATTTCCTCACTGTATCTTCTATGTTTATGAGAACACAAAGAACAACTCTGAGAGAGAACAAAGAAAACAAATTCATGTCATGAAACCTCCCAAGCAGCGATTATACAGAGATATTAATGTAATATTCTCAGCAGTCCAGGAATAGTTTCAAAGTCTTGTAAAGAATGGCAGAAAAAGTAATAAAATGTTGAAAATACTTTTTTTGTCTGTAATGAAGGTGCGACCTGTCGGTTACGATGGCAACAACCCCACGTCAGTGGCAGAGTGGCTGGAGTCATTGGAGCTCGGTGACTACACCAAGTCTTTCCTCGTCAATGGTTACACCTCCATGGAGCTGGTCAAGAAGATCTGGGAGATCGAGCTCATCAATGTAAGTCACAGTTATTTTCACTTCCTACTTCTGTGTGCAGTCCTGAAAATGTTTCATTTTAAAGGATAAGGCTGGTGATATTCTTTCCAACAATTCCAATGAAGAGACTAAAGTATTGTCTGTGTATCCAAATCCTGATTAATCTTGTTAAGTCGATCACATACACTGTCCTTTTATTTAAATACTCACCAGTGTGCCAAATATGTATTATTCCATGGCTGAAAATAGTCCCCAGCAATTGCTAAATACAAACACACAGTGCCTGGCTGTTGTAGGAAATTACTGAGCCTTTTTAAGGAAAAAAACAATGTAGTCGTGACCTGTTTTTTAAGAGGCACTCCACCAACTGTTTACACATTAAGATCAGTATACCAAAGTCTGAGAAAATAACCATGATGATGGTTTGACAAAATGCTAGCTTTTTGCTTTCAAACACATCTCACGGTCTTCATCAGAGTATGCTCAGTGACACAATGTCCTGACCAAGGGTTTAAAAGACTTGACCATTTACCAGGCAGGAAGGACTAATGAAAAATACTATTGGGTTGCATTATGGGAAATGTAGGAAACCAGTTTGTTTGTTTTTTTACCCAAAGCAGGAACTAAATGTCAGAATGTCTCTGGCTCTGCTGCTTCAATTTTGATCATTCTTTTTTTTTTCTTTTTCTTTCAGATACATTTTTTATTGTTTTTTTTATATTTTCGAACATACACAACAGACAAACACAATTGAACAAGAACAACAACCCTCTCCCACCCTCTGCGGTCTCGAGGAAAGAAAAACAAATGACCATTCTTTTTTTGATGTCTCTCAGTCTTCCAACTTTCTGAAAGTAACAAATTTCTTCATTAGGAAGGAATAGGCTTGTGGCTGAGTGCCACAGACAGGGTAGGGAAGTAGGAAAGTATTGAGAGACTAACGCATTGTTAGTTTTCACCATTTCATGGGAGTCGTTGAGGAAAAATATAGAATAACACCAGCTTTATCCTTCACAGGGTTTACAAGGTTTATCTGCAAACTGGACAGATATGACAGATTTTTCACTGGCTTGTCGCTTGAAACTATTTATTTTTTCAATCAAGTGATGCAATCTTGATAATAATAGAGTAATCCCTCTTGTGTCCACATACAGTATTATCTCTTATTTTAAATACATTTTGTGTCGGGTCAAATTTCTCCCTCATAGACAGATATTAACTACACCTTTTAAGCAGTGGAAAACAGCTTCTTTTTTTTCTTTCTTTTTTTTAGCTTGAATGATGGGTTCTGATGGATATATTTTCTCTCAATAAATCACACTCAGGCCCCATACATCAGTAGACGCACAAGCTTTGTGCTTTGGCTTTTTATCTGAAACAAGGCTGAAGTCAATGTGAAAGTTCCCTCTGTGGAATACATGTAGAGGCAATACCCAGTGTGTAGAATGCCCATCAGGCATTTCTTCTCATTACTGTGCAATTCGTGCTAAGAATGCAAACAGGAAGGAGGTGCATTTTTGCTGTTATATAAGAACCTTAGTGCATCTTTTTTGTTGTTGTTTGCTTATTCTCTTTTACTTGTCATACCAGCTCTTTGTCTTGCTGTAGATGTTTGTGGTTTAACATTTGCAGTAATAAAGAGTGAGCAGATAGTTTGTAGCTGCTTTCTAGATTCTAGATTGAATTCTCTCCTGTAAATATCAGTAATGGAGGATGATAACAAGGTTTGACATTTGAGCTCCTATGTTGGCACAAGTAGTGCAGGTTTATGATTACATTTTTACCAATATAAAATCTTAAGTAGAGATGGGGTATACTGCAGCATGATCTCATCGGAGTGATGTGCTCCTTTGGTGCTCCAAGTGTAACGAAATCATGCTCGATTGCAGGGGGCGCCTGCCTGCCTGATTTCAATGAGAGAGAAGAGAAGGGGTGTTTTTCCTTCCCAGCGGAGGATAAAGTGATAAAGTGATGAGTGATCAGCTGGAGGAGGTGGACGGGGAGTTATATAAGCATGTGGGATGCAAGATGTTTCACAGCGCTGGGGATACCACCCACATGCTGCGCGTGTGTGTGTGTGTGTGTGTGTGTGTGTGTGTTTTCTGGATGCATATGTGAGATAGAGAAAGTGTTAATACATGCTTTTGTTTTCATGTGTTTTTAAATGCATCACTTTTCAAACACAAGCCAAACTATACATCAATCTCCTTTCTCTTATGGAAAACAGAGGAGCGTTAAAGTCTTATTGATGTGCATATGAACTACGTACTCCTTCAGTACTCCCATTTAGACCTTCATGTGCATGTAAATACGTATGTTGTATAGCATAAGGATTCTGTCTATATGAAGAATTCACATGTAATTCTGAGTGAAACGGCAGTGCAGAGTGAGTCCACTAGAGGCTGCATAAGTACACAATAAGGCCAGAAGTATGTGTCCACATACATTTGAGTACTGGGATTGTTTATCAGGACTATACACTTTAGACAATAGGATGCATCCAACTTTGTGGTAACAGTTTGGGAATGGCCCCTTCCCATTTCAACATGACAATGCCCCTGTGCACAAAGCCAAGTCTATAAAGAAATGGTTTTCCTAGTATTGTTTGAAAGAACTTGACTGAGTGGGTAACACTTAATTTTATTGGCCCCTTAACTTCACATTTGACATTTTCATAGTATTAACTGACATTTCATTGTAAACTCATAGGCAGTTTCCAGATTACGAGACACTTCACTACTAGAGCAGCCCTCCAAATACTAAAGCGTACTACTGTAAACCTTAGATGCAGGTTGTATTTACTTAAAGGGTTTGTTAGGATCTTTTGAAGTGGGGTTGTATGAGGTACTTATCTATAGTCAGTGTATTCTCTACAGTAGATGGCGGTCGCCACACCCCCCAGTTTGGAGAAGCAGGTGACACGGAAGCCAAGCAATGTACTGCTGCTGTTGACATGGCTCTCAGGTTTTATGTCATCAGAGTAGATTGACTCATCTGAGTTGCACCTGGTAACCTGGAGGTTAACTGTTACATTTAGTCTACAGGAAGGCTATTAACAGACTATCCCGACTTTTTTTAGGTAGATAGTTAGGTAGGTAGAGGTAGTCAATAAGCCTTTTAGGCAATTAAGAAAACTCTGATGCAAACTCATGTTATCTACTGAAGCAACTACAAAAATAAGACTAATCTGAATTATTCTTTCCCTGTTTATTTGCTAAATAAACACCAGTTCCATGTCATAGAATAAGGTGTACATAATTACAGTTAGTATAGTCAATGTACATACAGTTATTCATGGGACTGTTGTGACATTTCAGCAAAAAAAAAAAGACTGTATTTTATAATCTGAAGACTTGAAATGAAAACTCATTAAATTATACTTTATATCTTTAAATTATTTAATTAATATTAATAATGAATAAGAATGTATTATTAAAAATGGATGAGTACTGTAAGTGTGCACATACTGCTTATAATTGGAGGGTGTTTTTTTATTTATTTATTTTTTTTACTTAATGCTAAGATTAAACTAATCACATTCGGATTAATGTACAGTACAGAGACACTTTGATTCCACCGGTAGCGCTAACTCGATTGATAGCAAATTGTAAAAATCTTCATAGGCGATGAATCTTTAAGTAATTTATCAAGTATGAAACATGGTGGTCACTACACTCCAAATAAGTATTGGTTGCCTTAATGCCAGTCTTTGTCTTTAGGGAGCTACTCTTTAAACTACTTTGTTCCCTTGATTTCCCCCTGAACCTAAACTAATTAGAGAGCTATGTCAGGTACTTGAGAATGTAATAATGGCAAGACATTGTCTCCTTCAGCTTGCTTTTAATATCATAAGTCAGTTTTTGACTAAAAGAAGTCAAAGATCTGTATAAGTTTGTCCCAAAAATCTCTCTCTCTCTCTATCTATATATATATATATATATATATATACATACATACATACATACAAACACATGAGTGAACATGACATTTTATTTGCAACAAAGATGGTGAAAATACACATAAATATAAAGATGAACATAAC
>NC_053134.1:10487264-10532264 GCF_010015445.1 Perca fluviatilis
TTTACTCAATGACAGATTTATGAATTTTCACAACAAAAAGGCGTCTACATGTTTTACGGCTGTCACACACGTATTACACTATCTTCAGACGTGTCCGATATGTTCAAATGTGCGAGGATATTGTACAGTACACGGACAGTATGTGTGAAAGGGAGTGAGTAGTAGCTTTACGTGTGGGTGGATTTGCCTCAGGACTGCAGTGTACTTCACCGGCCCAGCCTGCCGATATTGCTCTCCTGCAGCCTTATTTGGCATTTGCACTTCCCGTTGTAGCGCTCACCGTGCTGGAGATAGTGTGGGAGGTATCAGGAGATAATGTGTGTGACCCCCCCACTGATTTCCCTTTATTTCTCTTTAATGTTATGGTAAGTAAAAGCAGTAGGCTGATGAGATTTGTTACATTTTTATCCAAAATGATGAATTATCAGCTTTGCTGTAGGTGTTAATCAAATCTAAAGCTTCTGTCTTCCTTTCAATAATAGATAATATTAACTCTTAATTCCAAAATCTAAATTCTGTTGGACTTGAGAATGTTTTTACCAACTCATTTCCCTTCCTTCCCTTATAAGTTCTGTTGGATTTGATTGACAGGCATCACTCAAGTCCATTTAGTGTTTGTGTCGAGCTTTCTATCATATAACATTGTCTTTGTCCGCTGTTTCCAAGGTAAACGAAAAACTTTGAAGCTCAACTTTTGAGCCAACATGGATTAAAAATCCTTAAAGTACTTTGAAAAAATGGACATTTTAACATTACAATTTCACAACAATTTTATGACAACTGGGCAAACTTGCGATGAAGATCTTATAACATGATCAAAAAACTCCGGAATAGCTACTAAATTTACCTCGAGATGATGAAGTTGAGTGCATTTGTAAATTCTCACATTTACACATTTAGTTACCTAATTAAAATCCATAGTATAGTTTTTAGCGTTTCTCAGAGAGGAGGCAATAAGGAGGAGTCATGCACTATCTTTGGTTTTTCTCCTACTGGATCTCATACGTAGACTTGTAAAAGACAGAAATAGACAGAATGACGTCGAGCTTCGTGGGTTGGATTTCATTTATGTGACACTTGCAGTGACACGCATATGAATATATACTCTTATACATAAACACATTCACATGTTTAATGTAATGCACCAAACATGTACACACACAAGCACTGGTGTGAGTGTCCTGTGGTCAGTTGATCGATTTTTCAAGAGGATACGTAAGTGAGTAAGGTTTCAAACAGGTTTCCAGATGAGGATATTGGGTATTTTCTGCCAAATGTCTAAACTTGTCTGCATCTGTAGGTGAATAGAAAAATGTGACACCCTGCGCAATGGACTAATAACATAGAGTTGCAAATCGGAAGGCCTTTTTTTGTCTGAAAGCATTCCTGAAGTAAAAGTCTCATTCATTTTCTACCACCACAATGTTAGGTGACAAACTTACAAGGCTTGGATAGGCATCAAACTGTAGAATGCTCCAAATAATAATAAAAAAAAAAACCTCTCCTGGTTGAATCATCAATACAAAAGATGAGCAACTGCGTCAGAGAATATGTGGTTCTTTGATAAAATATCAAAGGTACGACAGGCTTGTGTACATAGAAACGTAAGGAGAGAAGTTGGACAACGATTCCGAGTGAGCATTTTGTTGGGAGAAGGGTTCATTTAGGATGAATTTATCAACTATCGTCAGGTGTTTTGTGCCAAATTGCAGCATGATGCATCATGTGTTTGATTCGTGTCTGTAGTTGGCTTCTTCTCTATAGCAACAGTGGCTAAGGCTAATGGGCATTGTATTTAGAGCTTATGTGCGTATCACACTGACTCATACTTAATGCTCACATGAGGGTAATGGATTAAGATGAGGGAAAGGATATAATTAGAGAAATAGTTTGGCATTTTGGGAAATACGCTTATTCATTTTCTTGCCAAGAGTTAGATGAAAAGATTGATACCACTCTCATGTCTCTACAGCCAGCAGCCAGTTAACGTATCTTAGCACAAAGACTGGAAATGGGGAAACAGCTAATTGTCCTATTCTTTCAAAACAAAACGTTGTAATGGGAATTAACAGTGGGGTAAATGAAGACATTGTAACGATGATACTATTGTTGAACTGTCTCAACTCATGCTGCATACAAACAAATACATTTACACTCCTTGTGAACCAGCACAAGCTTGTCTCTGTATGGGCCCAGCGTCTCCATAGTGACGAGATGGAGAGGAGGAGGAGGAAAAGGGGGGAATGTAAACTGGGTAGGAAGAGAGCGAGTGCAGGGAGAGGGAGTGTGTGTAGAGAGAGAGAGAAAAAAAAAAAAAAGAGAGAGAGAGAGAGAGAGAGAGAGAGAGAGACCGTTCAGGCAGAGACATGTAGGAGATGTAGTCTGGCTGCCGCAAGCTGAAGAAAGAGGAGGAGTTGGTGAGCGCTGGAAATCTGCAGAGTGCGAGTGAGAGAAAGGGAGACAAAAGCTGGTGGTGAGAAGGCGAGGAGTAAAGCTAGGAAAGCCTGGCTGAAGACGGAAGAGAAGGAGAAGAGAAGGAAGACACACTTGTCTTGGACTGCACGAAAGCAACAGCGAAGAAGAAGAGAAGAGTGCGAGAAAAGAAAACACAGAAGGAGACAGAGGAGCGCAAACTGAAGACAACTCTACAACCTTTCATTTGGAATAAGTCCAGTCTTGAGGAGAGGTGGGTAACCGTGCTGATAGCCAAGACAGGGAATGAATTATGAAGAAACTGAGGGATTTCTGTTAAAAGCAAGAAAAGAGAAAGAAGGGACACGATGCAACAGACGAGGGACCTTTTGTTCTCTGCTTGCTGATTTATTTATACATCTTTCATGCATAGCGAGGCTGAGGTGATTAAAACATACGGAACGCTTCCATGGCGCTCAATCAACACTGCTGACTAGGCTGATTTATTGGCTGCGTGTTTGTACCGGAGTTAGAGATAAATGTTTTTGTGCATCTAGTGTGTAGGAGTCTGCCCTTGAGCCACCTGAGCGAATGAGCTTAGTGTTGAAGCAAAGAAGTATCCATTGTGCTTTGATAAAACTTAAGTTTATTATTCCACAAGTATCATAACACGAAAGCAAGTTATGCCTCTTATTTTTGTCTCTTCTCTGTGAATTCCAATACTTAATAATAATAATAATAATAATAATGCATTTTATTTATATATAGCTTTTAACAACACTCAAAGACACTTTACAGAGTATTTAAAAAGAAATCCACATTCTTAAAAATTCCCACACTAAAATACACACAGATTAATCATACATTAAAAGCAGCTATAAAAATGTGATTTGAACATGGACAGGTTGGTGCAGTCGGATGTGTTTGGTGAGAGAGTTCCAGAGGGAGGGGGCAGCTATAGAAAAGGCTGTGTGGCCCCAGCTGCGGCGCTTGGTTCTGAGTGGTGGAGACAGACATCATTTCAATCATATTACCTTTCTCAGCTGCATTAGAGTTATTTAGACGTAAGTACTTATCTTGACATTGTGTACTAGGTATATTTTTGGTTTTCTTGAACATAAACTCAATTCCTGCCAGAATTTGGACCAGGTTCTCATATACATGTTACAAGACTTTCAAAAAAAAAGCAAGTTAAATCCCAGATCAGATTTCAGCAATTATTTTTTGTAGTTTCAGATTGAGTCTAGTGAAGCAGAGAAAAATAGCAAAACGCTGTAACTACTACAGTTAAACCCACTCAAATCCAAATGCCTCCCTAATTTGTGTTCTAGCCTCATTTGCATGCACTAGCATACTCTTAGAAGATGTTGAGAGCAGTGAAATCTGGGACGAGACCCAGAAAGAATATAGTTGCTAAAGAGAGGGAGGTTGCTTGGTTTGGTTTGTTGTTGGTTTGTAAAACTACATATTTAAGTGATAAATAATCATGTGTGAGGGGAACTGCAAACATGTTTTGGCACCAGGAAGGCTTATCCACTGTCATATGATGACTCTTTTCAGGTTTTTAATCTCCGTTACTTTTTCTATACCTACTTTTTGTTCAAAGAATTTGGTAACCGCAGTGATTACCATATTATGTTACCTCCACATCTGTTGAAAGCTTCCTCACTTTGCCTTAAGTTGTCCTAAATCCACTGGAAACCAAGAGTCAAACAGGGGAGATAAGTTCATATTTTCTAGCCTGTTTGGACTTGAATTCCAACAAAGATGATGGGAAACAAGGCAGCAGTCATAGTGCGAGACTTAACGGGGAGTAAGTGAGGACCTTGCGGGAGATAAATGGAGGGAAAGAATGAGACAGGTCCCAGCAGGAGGATGGAAAGAGAAATGTTTGTCTTCTCCCAACTATTAAAGAGTAGCCCGGACAGACAGATTGAACCAGCAATCCTGCCAGATGCTTTTTACCTCAGACTCCGGTTGATCAATCATAATCCTGCCTCCCGTTCATCGAATCGTCACCACGGCGAGTCACAGCAATAGATTCTTCTTCAGTGACCGACATTAGTCAGTAGGCAGCGCAGAGAAACCACAGCTAGATGGATGACGCAGAGAGACATTCCACAGACAAAGGCTTTTAACATACAGTAACTGGAGTATTGATGCCATGGGTTTAAATTCTCAAATATCAGTTTAGTTATGCTACCAGTATTTTCAGGAAAACAAATGGTTTTATTCTATTTTGTTAACTTTACCGCATTCACAGCGTTAACACTTCTATTTCACATCCTTCAGTCATTTACATTAGTAGGGAAGAGTTTATTTGGGCACTGAACCGGGTCCCAAAACAGGACCACAGACCGTAAATCAGCCGATGGTTGTTTTACCCAAAACTTTTGGCGACCTCAGCAGGTTAAGTAAGGTGGCCGAGGCTTAAAGTTTTACAATTGCTGTCTATATGTTCTTACGCATGCATGTATAAACATTAGAGTGACATCTTGAATAAACTCAAAGCAAGGACATAGCATCTTGCTTTGGTCTATCTATAGTACCACAGCTTTGTCCACACTATTAGCCACTTGTAATGTTTGGCTACAGTTACAGAATTATTGACATATCTGAAACAGATCAGGAGCTCTTTGTAACCCAAAACGTAGCCTTGTTAAGTATTTACTAAGTGGAGATTTATGCGTCACTAAATTAAAATAGGTTGCACCACTCAAATAAGTTTTTATGTAGAGATAAATCGTAACGGTTACACCCAACAATGACCAGGTGGAACTGTGCGGTACTGTAGGCTAACTGACAGTTAGCCTAGATAACGTTGGCTAGATCATATATGACCGGTTTAGAATGAAGAATTAGAGAGGTTCTGTGAAATATGGTCGACTGAAGACTTGATCAAAATACTGTTTCATGCCAATGTAAACTGTGATTTCAAATAACATTTCACAAAAATAATCACAACATACCTCAAATTACAATATGATATGCTAATAACGTTAGCCTTAAAGACTGTCTGTTAGGGTTGATATAATCAGATAATATCAACTATTATCTCTCAAACACACATTTCTCCATTTATGTATATGTAAATAAAACAACAGATGACCTACATTTACAAAAGGATTGTCCGTTTAATATATTATTTGCCCCTCTAAAACTCATTTTTGCTACAGCTTGTGATGCTACAATCACTTTGTTTAATTAGTTAATAGTTTTTGATTGGACATCGCTACAAACCAATTTACACATTACTTAAGTTTTAATTGTTCATCCCAACATAGTAAATTACTAGCCAACTATCTAGTTGAAAGTAACTACAGTAGTAGTTATGAAAAATGTAGATAAGACTTTACACACAACCTTAGTAATGAATTTATAAATTGCTGGTGCAACACAATCCATTTTTTTGTCTAAAGTTTAAACAGCAGATAAACATGTAGTAGCAGATTTTTTTAGATTGGACACAGATGCTCCTTTGCTGTAAATTGTGGTGCAATTCTGATCACTAATGTAAATATCAGACGGAAATTGGCACATAAAACACAACTGGCTACTCCTCCTTTACTTGTATTCGCTGTTAGAAACAAGCACTGGCACCAATATTCAACTGTTCCTCTTTTCATTTTAAAGTTTTCCCACCACACTGGGAGTCATGAAGTCGTTACACAGCATGATCCCTCCCAAAGCTGTGTCTCAGCAGAGAGTTCACAGATGCACATATGGCTGCAAAAAAGCATCCTATTAACCTGATATTATATCTGTATCATTTTTTTCCACCCAAATGTGCATGTGCCAGTATGTTCCTCACCTCTGACCGGGAGCAGCTGTTGTATGTGTGAACCCTACTACAGTATACCTCTGACGTTCAAAGTAACAAACAACATAAACATGACTCCACTGGGCACTTTCTCCCTTTGCATTATCAACCTTAACTGTGTTATGTCATGTGGATATGCATGTCACACAAGCTGCATGGGTCACACACACAAGGTTGTATACACATGATTGACAAAAGGCATTTACTTACAACCACATTCAACCATCAGGAGCTAAAGTAAAAGTGTAAAATGAAGCCTAAGTGATCAAGGAATTAGATTTTTAATTTCTCTTGTCTTATCGATCTGTAAAAATGTTTAACAATGTGAACATAAATCCATTCGCTAGTTATAACTCATTGCCATTTTCGTTAATGTGTAATGAAATCTAAATCTCTCTCTACATTTTTAGCACACTAAACACTTACATTTTTACAGTTTGAAAAGGCCGAAGGTGAATAAACTCCTTGAAGAACCCACACCCAGATAGTATTGTACTCATAAACAAACACACACACACACGTTCATGGAGGTTCACACACACACACCAGTGCCTTAGGAGAGCTTGTGCTCCTCTGCAGTGTGAAAATTGGTTACTTGGGGCTTTGAAGTATTTATTAACCTAGAAAAATATCATACACCATTTCCTCTCTTATCATATTGGCAATTCAATTCATGAGCTCCTCTGTGTGTGGCAAATAGTGTGTGTGTGTGTGTGTGTGTGTGCGTGTGCGTGCGCACGTGCATGCGTGCGTGTATGCGTGTGTGTGTGAAGAAGTAGAAGTAAAGCTTTGAGAGATCTTATTTCAACACACACGCAGCCTGTGCTTCCACAGCCTGTGCTTCATAGTTATAGTTCTCTTGCTAATGGAGATATATCTGTCTCCATGTAGGCGGCCCGCTCTCATTGGCTGCTTGTTCTGTCTACACTGAAACAAGCCTTCCTATTGGTCCCTGTTGGACATAATATTCAACACATCACCCTTTGCGGCAACTTCCCTCTGCTCTCCGGTTGCTAGGCAACCAGTGGTCTCAGTGCCCCCCCCATCCCCCCCACCCTGTGTGTGTGCGTTTATTTATATGGCTGTATGTTGGACTGGCTATGGTTCCAAGATGAAGCTAAAACCTGGACTTCACTGTTGATGATCCTAGCCTAGCTCACAGTTGCTTGCTTTCTGAAGGTTGTGTGTGTGTGTGTGTGTGTGTGTGTGTGTGTGTGGGGGGTCTATTGAGAGTACAGGCAAATCGATACTCATCCTTCCATCAGAAAAGCTGAGGGATGAAGTGATGAGGAAGGACCCGGAGGAAGGTGGCTGGCTGTGATTAAGTATTCAGGGTTAGAAAATGTCGATAATAATCGGGGAGAAAAATGATCCAAGCATTGTTGCTGTAAATGTCTCTGCTTTCACACTCAGTGTGTGCACATTATCCACATTACATCAATGTTTTTCTATTGATTGCAAGATGGAAGCTAGTTTCTTTTATATCCCATATTAGCCAACAGATTTAGTACCACAGCCCTGGCATGTTTATCTGCTTATGTTTATTCTCAAATTTAGTTCTTGCCCAAAGCCGCATCATATGACTGTAGTAATTATACATCTCAACCAGGGCTGTTTGACTCCCAATTCCAAAAACAAACAAGACACAACGTGTTAATTACTGAGCTTTAGAGGTGGTGGTAGGCAGATTATGTTACCTTCGGACAGAGTCAGGTTAGCGGTTTCCAGTCTGTATGCCAAGCTCAGCAAACCGGCTGCTACTGTAGCTCCAGGTACATATCAGGGTGGTATCAATCTTTTCATCTAACTCTTAACAAAAAATAGAAAAAGCGTAGAGGGCTAATCCTTTTTCAGTGTATTTTTGTTTTGACAAGAAACGGTCAGATTTGAGATATTTAGTCTAAAAATATCAGAATCAGCCTTTAAGCACCTAATTTCTTCGAAATATTCCACAGGATGTGACCTTCATGTCAGTGGTAGCCACAGCCCTATACTCATCCTCTGAGATGTCACTTAGACAGACCGGGGCTATTTGCTGATCAATAAACCGTTCAATTGGCCTGTAATGTATTCTGACTTGGGCAATTTAAGTAACCTTACGCCAGTGATTCTTTGATTTGGAAAAATCGATGCAGGATTCTTCAAAGGGTTTATGCCTAACCCCACATTTAGCAGACAACGCCTGGGGGATTCAGGGGCCTGTTGATATCACAGAGGTCACAACCTCTTTGTCTGCAAGGGAGAGGTGGTTGGTCATATTGACATGAGCATGGAGAAGGTAGATACACATACAGCGAAAGCTAACAAATAAAGATGGACCAATCACATGCAGTTGCCAAGGCTGAAGAGAAGAAGCTCTTTAATGTGCAACTGCACAGCCTCTTCTTTTATTAGGCCAAATCACTGACACTCTGACACTATTTATTCTTCTTTTAGCCTATCTTTCTTTCATCTGGATATAGTGAAAGGGGGGTGAAAGTAAGGACAAAGTGGGAGAGGCTGGAGCCGATGATGAGAGGTAATTTGAGGTCAAGGGAATCAGAATATGGACAGAGAGTGAAAAGGGATATGAGGCAGATGAAGGGGATATTTAGGCAAGTCAATGTAGATTAAACAGGAGCAGAGAGACTGATGAAAGCATTTTCAGTCCCTTCCTTCTCTATCATTAAAACTACGTGCTAGCTTGAGCACAGACAGTGACTGGACTGTTGGTTCCCTCACTGGGTTTCATGCTCCAGTGAGCCGACCAGCTTCCAACCTCCCCTCCAGTAGAAAATGGAGAAAAGGCTTTTTGTCTCCAGTGTCCTGAATGGGAGAGGTCGTTGTTAATGTCCTCAATCACTTATGCTTACCACTTATCCCTTATTGTTGCTCTGGTTTCCTTGCAAAATATGTCTTTTTGTCGCAGCTGTTGTCATTATTCTGTGGTCTCTGTTGTGTTTAAAGAGGTGAGTGTTTTCTTAGGATTTTCTTGGAAGTTTATACAAGTTCAGTATCTTGAAAGAGGGCTAAATAATCTCAATAATACTGGGACTTTTATGACTTGTTGCTAAATTGAATAACTTGAAGGTGGAACAGTTTACATCCATACACAAATATTTGAATTGTCAGGAATCAGATTATTTTTTTAATTCTTGTAGTAAAGTGACAGCAGGCTACAGAGAGGAGATGGCTGTGAGAAAGCACAGCTCCCTTTCCCGTATGTGTGGCAGCTAATCTGTTAATCAAGCCCGTTCAATCTGGGCTAACAGGACTGTTAACAGGATTAGTGCATTGATCGAGACACACACATAAGACACAAACATAGCAGCCCAGCCAGATACTAGAGGCAAACAGCGTCCCAAATCACTTCATACTACGGTAATAAAATCAAGACCAGAGGGTAAGTAACCCTCATCTATGACACCACTGTTACAACGCAAAGAGAGAGAGGGGTAGAGAGACATGGGCAGGGAAAGAATGAGATCATTTCAACTCCATGAGCTCTCTAAATTGATTTGAATAGAGTTGAGCTTAAATAAATGAGTGGTTAGTGCGATAGCAATGGATAGAAAGAGAGGAAAGCAGTGCAGAGTGGTGTATGGTGTGGTAGCTCCACACTTCTCCTGTCAGTATATGCAGCTGCTATGGATATAATGGGGTGATTCTGCTGTCAAGCATCACAGAGAGAGTGAGAGCGTAAGTCTGTGTTTTAACAATAATGGCCGGGTTGCATTCAAATTCTCATCCATTTAGGGATAAAAATATAATCTTCTACCCTAGGTAGAAAACAGAAACAGCTGTTTTTGTGTGTGTGTGTGTGTGTGTGTGTGTGTGTGTGTGTGTGTGTGTGTGTGTGTGCATCCACGTGCATACAGATATATATATATATTGGATGTGTGTGTATGGGTGACTGCTGCGGCTCTGTGTTGCCATGGTGACAGTTAAACTTCAGGATGAGGTTGAGCCTTCTACTGTAGTTGAAGTAGATGCTGTTGCATAAGACAGGAGTGTAACACAGATACACACAGAGATGTGCACCATGCAAGGCAATGGCTTTTCTCTCTCTGGAGTACTGTATGTGTGTATTTGTATGTGATGAAACAGCAGCATGAGGACTGGTGTCACGCGATAGCCCCTCAGGAGACAGGGAAGCAAGAGAATGAATATTTAATAACCTTTACTACAGTACCCAGGTCATTTTGTACTGTAAGTCTTTAAAAACCTATATTACTTATAACAAGTCAAATAAATTAATCTCAAGACAAAAATAGCTTAGAATCTAATTTTACTATTTTAAGGACATCAAGTGTAATTTTCTTTTCACCAGTGGAGCAATAACATATTTTCATTAGGGCTGCAACTTGTTTTCAATATGAATTTATCTGCAGATTATTTTATCAGCAAATCCATTAATCATTTGGTTTTTAAAATGTCAGAAAATAGTCCAACTGCACATCACAACTCCCTTAAACCCAAGGTGATGTGATCAAATTCTTGTTTTGTCAGACCTACAGTCAAAAACAGAAAGATATTCAGTTTACTATCACAAAAGACAAAGAAAAGCAGCAAATTGTCACAATTAAGACGCTAGAACTACAAAATGTTTGGCACTCTTTTTTTAATAATGTCTTGATCAGTCAATTATAAAAATGGCAAATTCATTTTCTATCAAATAATTTATTGATTGACTTATCGTTTCAGCTCAAATTTCTTGGTCAGAACCAATTAAATGCCTCCTTGCCCCGCTGCGCGTACTCTACCCCTCCCATGTACAAGCCTGAGCTAAAAAACTGTAGTCATGTTTGTTTTAAACATTCGGTGTCTGCTTACCGGTGAATGAGACCTGAAGTAAAATTGCGGCCCTTTCTCTGCTCTGAAGCAGCGACGCAGCGGTGCTCTTGCACATCTGTGTGGGGGTCGGAGCCCCGAGGGCACGTGGAGGAGTTAGACGGAGCCCCGAGGAGATCTTGCTAGTTTTTCAACATTACCAACCCTGCCTTTAAATCAAGTGCAATTTTCTTTTTACTGGTGGAGTGATACAACACCACCACATTCTCATTTCATGAAAGAGGAAGCCTTCATTTTCAAAAGTTAAAAGCTCAAGAACAAATCATCTGATCTTAATGCGCAAAATTCAGCGAGCCAATGTCATCTTTAGTACAAGAGACCTAAAGAGATGGAGGGAGGCAGAGATGTTGTAGTATGACTGACATTGTTTGTCCATAAAGGATGGTGTGTAAGAGAGAAAGAGACGAGAATGAGCTGTGAGAGAGGAAAAGGACGATAGGAGGGGAAAGATGAGTGAATAAAAATTGGCAAAGGGAGCATGGGGCGGCCATAATACACCAATTAGTTCCACTACCCGCTAGTCCCAGCTCTCCTTTCTGTTTCCCTTTGATCCATCTAATTTTAACAATTAAAATACATTGTTTCCATGCAGGGAAGAACAGTGTAGGGTGTAGTATAACCTGCTAGTAGCTGCTTTGTTTTTTTAACATCCCACTAATCAAAGTGTCTTTTTTTTCTTATTTACTGTATGACAGTAAATAAAATGCATGAAACCTCCAAAGCAAAGAAAACAACAAGAGGAAGTGTTTAGCATTTTTAGTCTTGCTTCATACATTATATATAAGTTGTTTGCATGCCATTTGCATATATACACTATTCATGATGGTTGGGATTGGTTTATTTATGTTCTCTTTGTGTGTTTAGGGTTTATGCACACACACACATAATAAACCAAAGTATGTGCATCCTACACCACTGTTCTTGTTGTTAGTTTGCATTTTTGTTTCTCTAGCAGATGTAGAGCAGTAATTGGTGCAGGAGATGATGAAGTGTGTGTATGTGTGAGTTGCACTGACTCAAAGCAAGACAAGACTGAACCATTGGGCCTCGCATTGAGACTAATGACCACCTTTTGCCCTGAAGACGCACACACACACACACATCCTCTCACACTCGCACATACCTTTATGGAAAGACCTCCAGAGAAAACCCCATAAAACCATCTTGTATCCTAACATATGTATGGGTGCCAAAAGGTGTAAACAACTCTGCAGAAAGCAGCCATGTTCCAGCTCTTCTCTTTAGAAAATCCAGTAACTGGCACAGTCAGTGGATGCCTGGTGACCAGAGAAAGAATGAATGCATTCATTGGAGTCCAAGTGTGTATTTTGTCTCTGTTTGTGGCTGTGTAATGAGCGCCTGGGGAAAATCAATAGACTATTACAAATCTAATATTGTTTAATTTGCATTTCATGGCTGTCAGTGCAAAAACTCTTAGCTGATGTTGGGCATGTTTTATCAGATGGTGCACTTAATAAATAGCCTGAACATCTAACAACACTTTTGGTTTGTGTTGGAATGTGGGGGTATTTATGACTGAAGCCTTACTGAGGCCTAAAGATTAAATATTCAAGGTGTGTGGCTTGTTTTTCAAGTCTCAAGTCATGTCAAGTCGCAAGTTAACAGGTCTCTCTTGAGAACCCTGTGTCTCAATGAGATTACCTGTATAAATAAATGTTAAATTAAAAAATATTTTATTTAAAAAAGACCTAATTTCTGTAACTTAAATCTGACTCATGTCCCAGGTCTATGTTTCAAATTGATCCTGATACGTCGCTGCTTAGGGGAATATTAATGTCTTATTAATTTGACTGAAAGAAAAGAACAGTGTATTAATTTACAGTAGGAGCACCAATTAACTTAATCAGTCTTTCGTGTGTGTGTGTGTGTGTGTGTGTGTGTGTGTGTGTGTGTGTCTCATACAGGATACTTCATACTCTGGTATTCATGTTTTACATTAAAGGCATGGGATACACTCTATGATATTGTTCATGTAACAGCAGCATGAATTGAGCCGTCCAAGCCATTTCGGTTATGTACTAATAATAATGACAAGATGTATGCCCATGCCCAGGGGCATTTTATGTTATTATGCACTCATTAGCACTTCCCTGAGCTCTGGTGTTTTTCTCTGTGAAACTCTTTTCTGAATAGCAGTATTATCCTCCATTTAAGGCTCATGATGATGATAATCTTTTACCTTTTATGCAGTTGGTTTTTTGCAGATAGATGCTGATATAACCTTGTTATTATCCAGTGTGAAAGACTTTGAACTATTACACTCTATAACAGCTGTTTTAAATTATGCAAATGTAAGTGAGTCATCATTTTCTGCCAGCGCCGTGGTTTTTGACCCAGCATTTATTGTGTTGCAGAGAACACAAAAATCTGACTTTTTAACTCCTTCTGTGCCTTATTGTTGAGCTGCAACTAAAGATTTGATTTGATTAATCGTTAAATCAAACAAAAAGTCAAATACTGAAACAATTCCAATAGCCTCAGGTGATGACTTTAAATTGCTTGTTTTGTCCAGAGACTTAAAATAGAGGACGTGGCATCCGTAACTGACAGGTTGGTATGCAGCCCCACCCCTTCCATGCTTTATCGTCAATTTGAATATCATGCTGTATTGAAACAACTGAGACCCTAACACATTATGAAAATGTTTATTGAGGTAATATATCAAGTGAGAAGTAGGGTCATTTTCCCATATACTGTTAAATTTACAATGATATAAAACTGAGAAAAGCAGCAAATCCTCACATTTAAGAAGTTGAAACTAATCGTTGAAGTGCTTCATTAATGATTTCTGTGCACAATATATAAAAACTACCCTGCATGTAATTTTACTTTAACGTCTAATATCTGTGTGTTCATTCAGGTATTGAAGATCGGTCTTATCGGACACAGAAAGCGGATCCTTGCCTCATTGGGGGACCGGCTACACGAAGAAACCCCACAAAAACCTCCGCGGGCCATCTCCCTCAGGGTAAGTGAGTCTCCGTTAGCTGACAGGATGTTATATGAACCATTAAACCCTCAGCCATATCGAAACCAACATGGATTTCAATTATTATGAATTCATCAGACAGAGGAAGAAAGCACTAGTCTCTTTTCCCAGATGGCTGTGTTTCTTCGAGGGAGCTACAGCCTCCCCACTGCGGCTGTTACCACCCAACATATTACCCAAATCTCTCTGGCAGGCACAAAATGGCCGACCCACTACAGTTTCCTCCCTGCTGGCTTGTCCTGGATACTAATCACATGAACTGGCTTTCCCTCTCCCATTGGGGCTATGCTCTAATGTCCTTATAATGGTCTCTTGCTCTTTGTGATGCTGAGCCAAGGGAGGCCCTTTACTTCTGAGAGAACGCTGAATGTGTTGGCATGGTCAATATAGATCCCTTCGTAGAGTTAAAACAGCCTAAACTGTCCACTTTGTCACATGTCCATCTGAGAACTGCAGTTATGTACTGGGCCTTAAAAAAAAAAAGTATAAAAAAAATGTCATCCGGGCAAACACAAAATCTTATTTCCATATTTGTTGGGCCAATAAAATGTCAGAAAATACCGCAAGAAAAACCAAGAGAAAAACAGCAAATTGTCACCTTTGAGAAGCTATAACAGGCATTTATTTGGCATCTCTGCTTGATTCTCGATCAATTAATCAACTAGTTGTTTCAGCCCTAATTTGACCCCATTCCAGAGATGACGTGCCACTGGCTTGTAATTGAAGAAAAGCAAGATGATACTATATATGGCTTAGTAAAATAGTAAAATGAGTTTAACTGGCGTTTTCTTCCAGTGTGTGA
Source organism: Perca fluviatilis (assembly GCF_010015445.1). Classification (NCBI taxonomy): domain Eukaryota; kingdom Metazoa; phylum Chordata; class Actinopteri; order Perciformes; family Percidae; genus Perca; species Perca fluviatilis. The sequence continues at coordinate 10,502,139 of NC_053134.1, forward strand.
GCAGGGAATTGTTTACTCAGCAATGCAGTACAAACAGTGGCTGTCAGCGGAGTGTATTAGGGCAAATGGGGTGAATTGAACAGGAGGAGAATTGACCGGCAAAGTTTTAACACCTCAGCTTCCACAGCCCAGAAATAAATTAAGAAAATCTCCAGAAATAGCCTCTTCTATTTAGACTCTTCTCATATGTAATCAACTGGAAGTGAATAACCTCTCTGGAGAAATAGCTTGACCTTGTAGTGTGTAAGACCATTAAAACATATACAAGTTCTAATTCTTTTGGGAATTTTAGTCTCCACTCAGCTTGGAAAGCCTCTTAAATGAACACAATTTTCCACTCTAAGGATCTAGCCACTTAAAAGTGAAACTCAGCAGGCAAGGCTTCAGTTCATAAGGACGCTCTGGTAGACCAGCTCAAACCTTCTAGTAACAGGACAGAGTCTTTGTCCCTGATTTTACAAAGCACTTTTGGATTCTAGTACTCAGCAGCATGGCAACACTGTAGCTGAAAAATAAAATCTGACAGTGAACAGTGAATGCAATTGCCCTACTTATTGTACTTGCAGCAGTGACATAGCACATTATGAAATGATGAATGAACCCTGTCTTGCTTCGCTCCACTCCTCCAATCCCCTCCCCTCGTTCTGTCCCAGGAGCCCGGTGGGAACCACACTCCTCCCCAGCTCAGTCCGTCGGTGGGCCAGGCAGCGTACACAGCGGGGGTCCCGGGCGGATCTCTGGACGTGCAGCACCTCATCATGCAGGCGGACGCCCGGCGCAGGCAGCGCAGCAATGACAACTACTTCGAGGACGTGCCGCGATCCAAGCTGGAGCGACAGATGGCACAAGTCAGCATGGTGAGGAAGGGAGGACAGGATGAAGGGATGAATGGAAGCAGGGAGTAGGGGAGAGTATTATGAATGGTCATAGTCAGAGATGCAGTTGGCTGACTGAATGCTTAAAGCATAAGTTTGGTAATATTCTGTTTTTTCTTTTTGTCAAACACTCACTAGACCACCACGTGTGTATTAATCTGTAGCTGAAAAATAGCAAACAAACAAACAAATGCACTTTTTCCTACTGTTTCAGTAACGTTTGCTTCAAACTACAGTGCCCAGCTGTTTTAGGAAAAAGAATTTAAAAGATTTACGTCTTTAGTAGTACCAATGGGCCACAGACTGGGTAGGGAGTAACACACTTGGTTGGTTTGGGTCTTCATGGGATTATCGACAGCAAATAATATAGAATAAATCCACATTTATCCTTTAATACAGTTTTTTTAAGTCCTCTCAAGGCTGTAAACCAGATTTCAGTGATATTCAAAGCAATAATAAACTTTTGAGCTTTCAGGCAGTATCACATTTCTAATAAGGACGGTAGAATATAGCTTAATAATAAATGAAGTATCTCAGTAATTAAATGCTGGTCCCTAATAGCTACAAGATGCAAGCCAAGTGTGTTTTATCTGCCTGTTTGCTTGTTGAGAAGATGCCATTAATAATCTGCACCAGGCAGACCATCTGACACCAGTAGCCTTCTCTGGAGTTTAGAGCTCATATACATTTTACAATTAAGGAAACATGAAATGAATGCCTGAAACTTTGTGCAATAAAATGATAAAATATACAAACCACAATGCAGAGTGCAACAAATGCAATCAGGCTTAATTTACTGCTTTATAGTATGAACTAAATGTTTATCTCCAGTAGTCTGTCCCTAATATCAAACATCAAAAGATTTAATAGTTCTGCATAAACAAAACATACTTTTCAGAATAAGCGTCTCAACTTTCCAGCCAATTTTATTCTCATCCAAACGCAAAATTATAATTTTATAACTTCCAATCAGCAACAGCACACACACACACACACACACGCGCAAACATCTGAGGCAGCAGCTGTGTTTTGATTCAGTATGATTAGGGTCTTTTGTGTCTCTGTGTGAATCACAGAGCATATCGACTCCGACTAACACGCACTTACGGTTACCCTGCTGAATCCCTCAAGTGTGTGTGTCTGTGTGTGTCACAATGTATCCCTCTTTCTAGAAACAACACTCTTGAGGTGGCGCTGATGAGTCAGCTTTGCCAGAATAGAAAGATAGCTATTAGAGAAACGAGTAAATATCTTTATTCTGTTTCATTACCCCTTTTCTCTGACTGTCGCCACGTTTCTATGATTGGTTACCTCACAAATATTTCTCCCTCTGGCTCTTCCCTCGCCGTCTGTTCTTTTATTTTATTTTTTATAGAAAACAAAACCCAGGAGAACAACTGCAACACATTATTTGGTCCTTAGCAAACTAAAAATGTTTAGTCACTGAAGATTTCCAGCTGATTCCGTCAGCTGGGTTAAAGTGTTTGGGGAAAAATGTGTAATATGGTTAAGCTGGTGGAGTTTAGCATAGATTTTGCCAATGCCTGTTATCCAACATCTTTGTATCTGATTACAAGATTTCACCTCCACAGTGCCTCACCACTGTTCTGACGGGGATTACACACACAAGCAATCAGATATGGATAGACACATAAACATACAGTCTTTGGCACAAGATGTGTGCACACCTCACAAGAAAATCCTCTGGTTTCATTTACCAAAGAATGAAAGACCATAAAACAGCTTAATTGTTATCCACAGACATTTGAGAGGTATGCAGATAAGATTTAGGTATTTCCTTTGTTTAAAAGTTGAAAGCTTACTTGGTGAAAAAGCGGTGAGTAGCAGCAAAGAGTCCTAAACTAAGCTAAGAATGGGAACATCTAGAAGCCGAGCATTATTCATCAGAGTTTAATTTCCTCTTGGATGTTCTCTGAATCGTGTCCCTTTGAAGGCATGTACATGTTCAGTCAGAAAAGTTGTTCCATTATGAACTTACACATTTATCAGGCCAGCGAGTCATGTCAGCATGGGATACACAGCATGTGTCTCGATGTCACGACCCATTCTGTAATCCTGTGTGATCCTGTTTGTGTCCTAAAAGCTTTTGGTTTTGGCTATTGGTCGTTTCAGGCAGGCGAGTGGTGCGAGCCGATCACGTTGCGTCCGCCCAACGAGGCCACCTCGTCCACTCCGGTGCAGTACTGGCAGCATCACCCCGAGAAGCTCATCTTTCAGTCCTGTGACTACGAAGCCTACGTGAGTCCTACCCCTTCACACTGTGTGTGTGTGTGTGTGTGTGTGTGTGTGTGTGTGTGTGTGTGTGTGCGCGTGTGCGTGCGTGCGTGCGCGTGTGTATTCACAGTTTAAATTTGCAGGGCTGTAACTGACAATTATTTTCATTACCGATAAATCTGCAGATGATTTTCTCTATTCATTGATTGGTTGGCCTATAAAATGTCAGACAATAGTGGCCATTGTCCAAAATCCAACTTGACAACTTACATTTTGTCCAACCAACAACCCAAAAACCAAAAGAGACTTAGTTTCCTATCATAGACAATTTTTTTTTAGCATTTTTGGTAAAAAAACAGTTAATTGATCATTGTCAAAATAGCCATAATATTGTGATTGACTTGTCGATTAATTGCCTAATCATTTCAGCTCTACTTGCATGCTATCAAATCTATCAACACACACCTACAGTAAGGTGATAATATTCAAGATCAATGATCCTCAACTTCACCTTTCAGTCAGTACTGCACTCAGTTATTTTCTGCACTTTGGTAAATTTAGAACTTTGCCAGTTACATAAAAGAATGTTATATATCCACGTTATCATGGATACAGCCTTGCACCTCTGATTGGTTATACTGTATGCTCAAAACCCAGACAATAAGGATTAGCAGTGCAGAAATGCAATTTGAGATGCCATTGGCTCTCAGAAACACGGAGAGTGAATATAATCTGAGAAATGCACCATCTGATTGGCTCGGCAGCACTGTGGTGAAGACATGGAGTAGATGATTAAGTAAGAGAGAGCAGGAGGAGAGGAAAAGGATAGTTTAAGAGGGATCGAAAATTCCAGTTTGAACAAATAAGATGGGGAGATGAGAAATCAAATGTGATCCTCAAATCAAATATGAATGAAATCAAGAAAAGATAAAATAGAGCCTGTGAATAAGAGAGAGGTGTCCCAAGAGTGCATCTTCCCTGAGTCCCTGCGTCTGAAAAATCTCCCCTTATTTGTTTTCTCACCTCAGATTGATAGACACAACATGGAGTGGATCATTAGGCTTCTGACAGATGTACAACTACAGTTTTGGGCGGATGATGGGGAACACACAACGAGTGGGCTTCGGGGGGGTGGGGGGTATGGAGGTGCTTTCATGGAGCCATTTATGACAACATCTCTAAAGCTCGCTGTCCCAGGACAACGGGCTCCAAACGGCTCAGAAAGTCAGATAAATGAGCTAGAGCCAAAACAGAGGGAAAGGCAGATCGCTCACTGTGAATATTGGCAAGCTGGAGGGAGATGGAGAGTGAATAAGAATAAATGAAATAGATAAGACAGTGATGAGAGAGCGAGAGAGAGCAAAGAGAGGAGTGTATTGTGTTTGTGTTAATACAGAAAGAGCCATTGTAAAAAGCCAAAAGAACAGAATAAAGGATGCATCAGCACAGATCACATTTTTTATTCCAGGCTCTAAATAAACAAACCACTCTCCTCCACTTTCAGCACTACCTCAGACGGCACCCTAACTTTATTATGTCAGCTTTACGACCAGAGCTTGAAAATAATATCTGAAGTTATTACAAATCCATTTCCAGTAAAACCCTGCAGAAATTCTAACATCATTACCACGCTCTACATCATTAACAGCCAATGTTATCTCGACAATGAGTCAATGTGCTCTTTTATATGAATCTAAAAGCTTATGTAGACGTATCGAATACACAAAATATTAAGGAATTCTTCCTGGTATTGAATTGCAGCTTGGTTTATGACTAAAAACTAATGACTTTGCCATCAGTCTCGGTTGTGCTTTGTATTTAGGGTGAATTAGCATAAAATAAGCATGCTAACACACTAAACTAACAAGGGAAACATTCTACCTGCTAATCATTTTCACTGTGACCAAGTTACAGTTAGAGTAGACCAAGTATGTCAGCATTTAGTTTAAAGCACCACTGTGCCTTTATACAGCCTCACAGAGCTGCTTGCATGGCTGCAGACTCTTCTTCCTGTTATGTTTCGGACATCTTTGAATTTCATTTGGAACTCATAAAAAGCTTGTGTGTTTGTGTACACCAACAATTGCTGCAACAGAGACACAGTAGACCAGACAGCACTGGTCTTGTCTGCAGCTGTAATACAATTTCTAGGATAACTTCCAGCAACTCTGCCAAAACAGCGATTTAAGATTGTTAGCTTGAGTCAAGACAAATTATTAACCTCATGATACATGACCTCCTTCTGATCCACCAGACTCCCCGACTGGAGTCTCTGCTACATAAAAAGTAACTAATCACGCAAAGCAATTTGTCCAAAAGGTTGTTTTGCCTCCATAAGGAATATATTGCTAATCAAATGTATGATACATCCTGTGAGGTAGATGTATATAATATTTTGGTCCTTCAATCTTGGAGTCATTACCTGTTGAGTCAAACAGATAAAGCTGTAAATATTTCCCTTTTTAATCCACTAAAAGCCCTGTTAGGGGAATAAGATGGAGGATGTCACACCCATTAAGTGCTCTAATTTCGACATAAACATTGTCCCTGTAAAACACTATCACCATTAGTAGCCTCTTTATTAAATCAGATACTACGTGTGCAGAATGTCTGACCACAAAGTCGTGCCAGACAGAAGGATCAGCCAGACTCCGGTGTTTATGTACCGCCAGGAGCCTTTCAAGATGGATGTAATCACTGCTGTGTGTGTGTGTGTGTGTGTGTGTGTGTGTGTGTGTGTGTGTGCAATACTATTTGGGTGTGGGTGCTTCAACGAGTTTATTCACCTTTGGCCTTTTCAAACTGTAAAAATGTAAGTGTTTAGTGTGCTAAAAATGTAGAGAAAGTTTCATCCATAAATGATTCAAAATATTAAAAATAATGGAGTTTATTTGTCACAGAGAAGTACTATACATTAAATGAATACACACATACTTTACATTTTTGTCCATTTATTTCATTAAAAAAACAACAAATAACAAAATAATTTAGCTATATTCAAAAGTCCTCTTCTTTTTTTGGAGGAAGGAACATTGCTGCGAGTGATGCTGGTTAAGGCAGCGGTGTCCGCCTCAGCAAGAATTAGTTTCACATTCTGCTGCAGCATTGCCTGCTGGTCATTTGCCAGGATGGCTCTGACATTTCACCATAATCAAGGGACGAAGCGGGGTCTAAATGTAGGTCGGACACATCTTCATCTGAAGGACACATAGGCTAAGCTTTAGTTTCATTTCAGCATTAACAAAAAACTAAACAAATCATAGCTGAATCAAAGCCCTGCTATTTCAACCACTTCAACACTGTTTGCATTTTTTGTGCAAAAAATGTACTTCAAGCCTCTGAAATGTGACACTGCTGCTGTTACCAAACTTTGGATGTCCACTAGAATTATATTAACTAGACAATAAAGTTGAATAATAGTTTGCTGTGCAGCATGAGTTTGTAAGGTTAGACCCACCACAGTGTCTGGCAGAGATATCTTTGTACACAGCCATAATTCCTCGAGTGTATTCACTAAGTATGATTGTGTGTCTTTTCCACAGTACCTGGGCTCCATGCTGGTGAAGGAGCTGAGAGGGACGGAGTCCACACAAGATGCTTGTGCCAAAATGAGGGTAAAGCACAGCCTAGCACACTTTACACCTACTGTTGCTATTAACAACCATTGCTGAGATCTGGAAACACAGCGGCATTGCTAAAAAGACATCTGAAAGAAGCTACAAAAACAACAAAGAAAAAAAGATGTATTATGTAAATGTTTTCTCCAAAAAAAACAACCTTTTGTGGACCTTTTTAAATCTGGGACACAGTCTCATAGTCTGAGTGCACTCACACTAGAACATAAATTAACTTAAACTATCATGACAGTGGATTAAGTCTATTGAGGGATTTATTTTTAATATCCTTTCCTGGGTGGCTCGATACCCCATGACCCCACTTTCACCTGAAATAATTTCTTCCTCTCACCTTTTGTGTCGTTCTGCTGCTAACTCTCCTTTTCTTCCTTTCCTGTTATCTGTCTCTTGCTATCCACATCTATACTTCCTGCTTCCTCACTCTTTCCATATTTTACTGTAACACTGACTCCCTCTCTCCTCTGGTTCGTATCTCTCTCTCATCCTCAGCTGCTGCAGTGTGAAGATACATTTTAATATTCATGAGCAAAGCTTTCTGTTCCTCTCCCCTCCTCCCTCGTTCCTTCTGTCTCTATATTTATGTTGCCACATCAGAGGGCATCTTTCTTTCTTCTACTTCTCTCCCTCCTCAGTTTGACAAACCTTTGCTGCAAACCAAGGTTGTAATTAAGTGCAATGAGATGCACATCATATCTTTCTGGCTTTTATTACCAAGTGAACATACCTTCCTTCCTTACCCGCTCCCCTCTGTTCCCAGCATCCCTCCTTTCATCTGTCCCTCCATCTTTCTGCTGTGGAGGTAGATGTGGCTGTTTGAATCGCAACTTCACAGCCTCTAGCTGGATATCTGCCAGCGAAGCCAGGCAGCGTTGTCTTTGTCAGCTTTTCTGCACTACCTGATCCTGACAAGGCCGAACCGCAGCAGCAACACACTGTGAGCAGGGAGGAAAGAAACGGAACAAAGAAAAGAAACCGATATGGAAAGGATAGCATAGCAGTGGGTAGATTCGACAAGGGGGAGAAATGAGGATACAGAGAGAAGGAGATGACAAGTGTTGAAAGACTAAAAGTGATACTGAGAAAGCAGGAAAGGGACTCATCTCGTGTCGTGTCTTTGAATATATAAAGTCTTTTGGCAGGTAGAATGACAGCTTGGAGGGTGATGCTGACATGGCTGTTTACCACACGATTCTCCACAGCACCTCACTGCATAATGAGTTTAAATATAGGTAATTGAGATGCGTTAAAGTGCCAATATGTAATTAAAAAGAATGAGGAGAGACATACAGTCGGAGCCTGATGTGGCTTAAAAGCTAATAGGCCTATTGGACTTTCAGGGCCATAGTAGATTGAGTTTGGACATGTAATTCAAAAGCAGTTGTGCTTTTATAAGGTGCCTGACAACCCTTGACCTATGGAGATTATTTGGATTGACTATAGTTTTCGAGGAGGAAGTCATCAATAGATTGTTCGATCAGCTCATCTACTTCATGCTGCAATGACAATATAAGTTCTGTTTAAATTGTCATTGCTTTTCTCACATGCATTTAGGACATAAATTAAGTATTGTATAAAAGGGCTATTAAATTCAGTGGAGATCTCTACCAACCGAACGTTCAATAACGGAACTGATTCCTGTGCACTTTTTGGGCTAATATATGCCTCAAATCATGTCATCTCTCATCCTTTTTTTGTCTCTCTTTTGCTTTTCTTGCACTCCAAGAAGTCGACAGAACAGATGAAGAAAGTGCCGACCATTGTGCTCTCAGTGTCCTACAAAGGAGTTAAGTTCATTGACGCCACAAATAAGGTAACACTCACTTCCTGTGACCTCTACCGTAAATAACAAGTGAAAGGTCAGGCTTTTGAACACGAGCATGAGTGACATTCACAGGTGTCAGAAATGGCCGGCACTGCAGCGCTGATGTCTGCTATATGGTGTAAAAATCAATAAGGTGTGGAAAAAAAGGCAAACATGCAATAATCAGTGTGGAATGGATGAGCTGGATTATTGAAAAATCAATAACAACCTACTCAGTTCATTAAATCCTTAATGGAATGTTTAAAAACTTAAAAATCTTTCAAGGTTTTAATGTTACCAAGCTGATGTGTGATGAGCATCTGGCATTGTAAGACTGCCGTGCATCACCCAGGTGGGTGCTACACATTGGTGGTGGTAGAGAGTAGCCCCCCTCCCTAAAGCGCTTTGAGTGTCTATGATAAAATGCTATATAAATGTAATGAATAATTCATTACATTTATATAGCATTTTATCATTTTATATGAAAAAGAACTTTCACAGTTATCATCACCTCTGAGTGACATTTGAGTAAAGGGTGCTCAGTGTGTGTCAGCCTGTTCAACTTAGACACACACACAAAAATGTTTTTATGTGTGAATGAGTAATGAGTTTGGGTCGTTGTCTCTGTGCTAATATTATGTAAAGGCAGTTTAGTAATAATTTTTACACCAAGGAGTCAGTCATTCCTATCAGGTAGTGATTCCTGTGCGTACGTGTAAGACAATAGGTACTAATCCTCCTCAGGTGGGAAATAAAGGTGGCACAGTGAGAAACAATTTTAAGATCATTATAAGCAGCTTGCTTGCAAAAAGGTATTAATTTAAGCATCTGTTATGCACAAGAGCATACGTACACACAGCAGAAGATGAGCATTCGTTGCAGATATTGAATACATTTCAAAGGTGGCCACAATAGATTTTTTCAATTTGCACAGACAGATTTAGATATTAAAGTTAAAGCCAAAAATGATGACACGGTAGCCAGCTGGTGACACCTTCCTGTGATGTTATTTCTTCTATGTGCTGTGCCTGTCTTTGCCAAAACATTTAATTAGTTAGTTAGTCAGACAGACATACCTTTCTCTTCCCTTGGCTCTACATGGTTTCAGAACACAGATATGAGATGAAATGTGCTGGTACTACCTCTAGCATGGCCATCAGGCAATCAAATTAATTTTGCATCGCCACTTAGCCTGCTTAGAGACATGCCGCAGTATGTTCCTGATATTTAGCAGCCGACCAGTTTGCAAACTCTACATCCCAGTTTTCCAGACCTCAGATCCTACTGTAACTTGTAACAGTATCAAATAGAGATAGACACAAGGGAAGAAATAATAATAAGTAGGGCTGTAACGATATGCGATATGAATTGGGATGGGATTCGGCAAGGAGGAGATTTTCGGCACGAACACCGGTAACTCTAACGGAGCTGTAACGTTACAAATGGCCGCTGTTCTGACTCGGGTGCCTGTGTCTGTTTCCCGACGGTTCAGTAAACTGCCGTTAGCATCCTTAGCACTGGATTTAAGTGCTGGCCGGGTTTGGATTTCTGTAATGATAGTGGCTGGCTGCTAGCTGGCTGAAGACTTGCAGCTCCGGGAGAGTGAGGTTAGCCGAGAGATGTTAACTGTGGTCAAAACAATCATACTAAAAATAACTGAGCGTGTTGAACAATGTCGTAATCTTATGTTACCCACCAAGAATTAGTTAACGTTATAGACCTAGCATTAGCAACTTGTCAACCAGCACCTTTATAGTAGGCTAACCTTAAGCTGGATCGATCAATATTGAAATCAATCAATATCAATAAATAACGTCTATGTTGTATTACTGTGTTGCAAAGTGGCCTGTAATCAATGACAAAACGATGCCATGTGGCAGAAAAAAAAGTAATAAATCAAACCAAATCGTGGGTTTGATGAATGGTTACAGCCCTAATAATAAGGGTAATAAATAAATTAAGGGGATAGGGCACACCATAAAGGAAAATCAAAAAGGGACAGCGGCTTCTCCTGGATTCACCTCTCTGGGTCATTTTGTGAAAGTAGTAAATCTTCTCTATTCTCTCTACTTATCTATCTGCTGTTCCAGTGTACAAAAACTAGAGGGAGTTGTTCTTACGTTCCTTTAAAAAACAATCAATAGGCTGATATCTTTTTCTAGAATCAAAGCCAAAGATAATACCATCCAGTATGAGAACAAAATATGTTTTGCTAATGTTATCCCTCAGTAAAACTTTCTTTCGGGGCTTTGATGTTCTGTAATTCACTGCACTGAGACTTTAATTAACAAAACAGAAAGACATGACTGTTCTCCAGTGACATTACCAGAGAACAAATTCCAACTCAGTGACTCCAGAAAACTCTCAAACCAACATTGTGCTACTGTGATTATGGTTTTGGAATGTGTGAAATTAGATATATAATAAATATAATATGTATAATAAATCAGATTTGTTTTTTGATGAAGTGGCTCACTGGAGATAATCAATAATCTCTCTCTGCACCTCTATCTTTCTGCCTGTTTTTTTCTCTCTCTTTCTTCCCTTTCTCTCTTTTGCAGAACATCATAGCAGAACATGAGATTCGTAACATCTCGTGTGCGGCGCAGGATCCAGAGGATCTGTCTACGTTTGCCTACATCACCAAAGACCTCAAGTCCAGTCACCACTACTGCCACGTCTTCACTGCTTTTGATGTGGTCAGTACTGACACTGTGTCTGTGTGTTTAAAAGCAAATATCATATTCATAGTTCCTATAATATCACTTTGTATTCTCACGGCTGTGTTTTTGCCTTCAACCTATTGTCAGAACCTGGCGTATGAGATCATTCTGACACTCGGCCAGGCCTTCGAGGTGGCCTACCAGCTGGCCCTGCAGGCCAGAAAGAGCGGCCACGGATCATCCACACTGCCTGAGAGCTTTGACAGCAAGCCCAGCAAACCTGTCCCCAAACCTCGAGTCAACATCCGCAAATCTGTAAGCATCGCTGTAGCACAGCCAGCCGCACTAATGTTTGAAAGGAAAATCCATCCTAAACTGAAATTTACATCAGCAACATTTTGGTGATCTAGATTTGAAGAATTTAGTTTAAAAGAAGCTGTTGTGCCTTGTGAACCTAAGTTCCTTGCAGAGTAGTTGATAACGTTTTTATGAACTGAATTCTCTACATCTTATAGCTGCTTCATATTAAACTGAAGATAAATATGGTCTTTTAAGTAATATACAGTGCATGATTATTTATTAAAAAAAAGAATAGAATAATTGTGTGATTCTGATAAAACATTTCAAAACTAACCAGCATCCCATTAACTCTGTCCCATTTACACTTGAATGTGTCCATAATTTCCATCCCTCCGCTATTCGTTCCGATCTCTCATCCTTGCTTGAATGCGTTTTCAACTCTGTTTGGTTTATGGGGTTTATCCTGGAACGCTTGTGTTTTGTGTCTTGGCTCAGCGGACACTGTGGCAGGGGTCTAGGTGGATATTTGATCTGTTAAGCGTCCATTTGGTCTTCCTGTCCCTGCAGTCTCTTACACACTGGGCTGATTGATGAGGCCTGTTTGCATAGGGCTCTGGGAAGGCTGGCTTGGCTCACCTCACTCTGTGTGTGTGCAAGAAGATAAAGAATCCTCATGTGGAAGACTCCTACATACTGCAACCTTGCATGGAGAATTAAGTTATTGACATTTCAGTCCATCAGAGCCTCATCACAATGCTGATGATGGAGTATGTGTCTGAGCAACACCCAAACTGCAATGGGTGCATAGAATCTACACAGACCTGCTTTTGTTTATAGTGTATTTGATGTTAGTCCTACAAAGCTGCAATATACACATCACTGTTTATTTTGTTAGGTTTGATCAAATCAAAGTGGTCAGGGTGTGAAGTAACTTCACTATATTTTAGCACTAATAGTAGTAATTAAGGAAAGCTTCTTGTGATAATACTATTTACCAGAAAAGTTTTGGCCACGATAAACGTAGCATTAGAATATCACACCAGCACATCTCTAGCCTTCTGTGTGTCCTCAGCACTTCAAACGTTGCTCCTTAATTCGTTCACACATTGTTCCCTACTCAAACCTTAAATGAAGAATCTAAAAAAATTTTTTTACTTATATCTTTAGTGGAATTTTCGTGATTTCAAAGATGTCTACCATCTTCCCAGAATACTGAAGTGTTTGCCCAGCACGAAACCAATGTTGAAATCCAATATATTCCACAGACTATGCCCCCCCCAAATATTCGTCCCAAACTTGAAAATTCTGTTTCAGGTACAGCACCGACACAAATTCGCCTAATGCCTTACTTTGAAAAATATAAAAAATATTTTTTTCTTAAAACCCTTTTTTTTCCCAGTTTAAGAAATAACTCCACAGTCCTCACTCTTAAATGTCCCAACAGAAGCAGCGATACAAGAACCTTGTCTAAAAATGGAGATTAACTGACTCATTTAGATTTTTGGGGGGGCTATCTGATCAAAATGTAGTTTATTAGGATTATGAGTCTGACCAGAGATTTGATGCCAGCTTTCACTACATAATAGTTCTGTTGCAAGTTGAATAAATTTCCTTCCTTAAACATTTGCAAAGCAGATTTAAAAAATTTTAAATCAGGCATTGTTTAAATCCATACTTTGCTAGCTTGCAGTCTTCATCTTCACTGCCAATTGCTATGCTTCCTTGCATGTTACCGCAATTGATGGAATAGAGTTAAATTGGCTATACAATCATACAAACAAAACAAGGACCCACCCACAGAAACACAGCTCATGATAAAAAAAAAAATGCCACAGGGTCCCTTTTACAGTTGTTTAATACCCTCCCAAGCTTTGTGATATTAGATACTTGTGTCCGACATACTATTGTGTGTGTGTGTGTGTGTGTGTGTGTGTGTGTGTGTGTGTGTGTGTGTGCTGTCTGCGCAAACGTGTGGCCTTTCTACAACCACAGCGTCATAAAGTCTATCTCTAAACCTTCCCATTAACCCCCGACAGAGCTTTAAAATAGTCACACTAACACACTTCCCTCCTCCACCGACACGCATTGGCCACCAGCACACGTGTCTTGTGGACCCGGTATAAAGTTACGGTGGCTGCTATATTAGTGTGCTTATAGACCAAATGTAGGTCCATTTACATACTGTGAGTCATGGGAGAAAGAGATGGTGATAGAGGAGAATCGGTGGCTTCGGAGGAATGGTCTCACTTTCTAAAGTTAGAGGGAGACGTGAGACGGTGAGGAAAGACAGAAGGGGGGGAAAAGATAGAAAAGAACACATGCAGTGTTTGTGTGTTCGCTCTCCTGTGTGTGTGTGTGTGTGTGTGGGGGGGGGTGTCCTGTGCTACAGAGATGATGGACGATGGTATGTGTATACACAATCTGCTGACTCTGCAAACGTTACATTAACCATTAATTGCCTTTTTCCTGTGTGTGTGTGTGTGTGTGTGTGTGTGTGTGTGTGTGTGTGTGTGTGTGTGTGTGTGTGTGTGTGTGTGTGTGTGTGTGTGTTTGGTTAATGGCTTGTGGTGTGCAGCAGGGCTAAGCTACTGCAGGATTCACTTAATATTCCTGCCACCTGCCAGCCATAATCTCCAACCCACAGCACCTCTAAAGCCCCCTGTGCTTTAAAATACTGTTGCTTTGTTTTTCAGTATCTGTTTCTCCACATCCTCCTATTTTAATTTTTATGATGTGTGTGTGTGTGTGTGTGTGTGTGTGTGTGTGTGTGTGTGTGTGTGTGTGTGTGTTATGTGAGCATATCTGCTTGTATATCTCCCTCGACTTTCTCTTAACTTTCCTTTATGAGTGTGACCGTGTCGGATATGATTATTGTCTTTGATCAGCATCGGCATGTTACTGTAATTGTAGTGTAGCTTCAAAACGGATTGAAATACATGACCCTAAGCCTACATGATTGAGTTTTACAATCATAGTTTCTCAAGTCATAAAAAAACCTCCCAGTGAAGTGAAAATAGCAAGCAGCTGGTTCAGGTTCTTGGCTAGGAGCCTTACATTTACACTTTCTGTAAAGAAAAAGCCTCTAGAACAACTGAAATGTAACCAAGCCATCTCACAACATTGGCTGAATTTTTAATTACTTAAAGTGCTCATATTATTTTTTTTATTATTTTTTTTACTTTTTCCCTTTCCTTTATTGTGTTATATATTTTTGTGCACATTATAGGTTTACAAAGTGAAAAAGCCTATAGGGACTTACCATCTCCAACCTTTACTTCCGTGACAAACGTGCAGTGCAGTCCTTACCTAGCTACTGAGCATGTGCGACTCCCAACAAAGATGGAACAGAAGTGTGATGCCTCACTCTGTAGATAAAACAGAGAGCTCAACACACAGGGTGAAAAGAGGAGCTGCAGCAATGTGCAGAATACAACAAAAATATGGTGTTTTTTGAAAATTAAACCACATAAACCTATTCTGGTACAATCTCTAAATACAATTATGAACCTGAAAATGAGCATAATATGAGCACTTTAAAGAAAAAACATTTGAAATTTGAATATGAGTCTGGCTTGTGAAGATGCTTTTGCAGAGTGATGTTTTGCACAGTTGCCGTGCCATATTCGTCATGCTGGGAGTGTTTTTGCCATGCAGGAGTCGCTATATAAACGTGGCGTAACATGGCCTACTCTTGCTTTAGTTTTGCTGTATTGCAGTAATGCTGCTGCCCCACCCTGTTGCCAGGGCAGTGACTTTGCTGCCATGTTGTTGCCATGGTTTTTGGAGTGTTGTTGCCTTTCCCTGTTGCCATGCAGCTGCTCTGTCACCGCTGTGGTTTTGCCTTGCTGCTTTGTTGTGTTGGGTGTTGCTGTTGCTGAGCAGGCCCTCTTTGACCTGTATATGACCTCTGCCCCTGTAGGTCATCATGTCCCCCGTCAGCCGCTGGTCACTGGGCCACATTTACACCCCTCACCGGCCTCCTCTCCACCCTCCTCTTCCTCCCCCTCGACTCTTCCATCTTCCCCACAAAGCTCAGTCACAGGTCCTCCTTGCTTTTCCTTCTCTTATCCTTTATTTCCACATGATTTTCTTTTAGTCAAAGAGAAAGCGGCGTCTGAAGTGCTTCCATTTTATTCTGTCGCTTTTATTCAACTCACTCTGCATCCTTGTGTGGTGTGCCTGCAGTGAGTTTTTGTGTCTCTCATTCTACAGTTACTACCCGCTATCTCCATATCAACATTTACATTAAAATAAAACAGATCTGAGACTTCAGCCAGTCTCGCAAAGCCAACCCATTTCATTTCTTTACAGCTTTTACAGAGCTGAAAGCAGTCGACTTTAGTGCCTCAGTCAGTTTTTATGTGCCCCGCTACACTGATTCCACCCCTGGATGGGGAAACACTGCCTCCTTAAAGATACACGTTCTAGTTGTTAAATGTGTAAATAAGAAGTGTTTGAAGCAATAACCACTCCTTTAAAGTTAGCTTAATGTTTATTAAAACACTCAGTCCATTAAACCTCCATTGAATGCTTGGAGTGTTTTTTCTTCTGATCCACTCATCTACATATTTAGCTTAACAAGGCAGTTGACATTTTAAAGGGTCATCTAAAGAAGACTGCAGTACCACAGTGTGCCAAGAAAGGGTTCAAATGTTCTAAGCTCAGTAGACTCCCATTGCAAAACGGCATGTTTAGCATCAGCTTGGATAACTGAGGTTGCGGTCTAAATCATACACTGTGATATCCCTGCAGCATTATTTCTTATGTTCCAAACCAAAAAAGGGCGTTGATATAAAACGTAGTTTGAAGGCAGCAGGCATGGTTCATTTAGTGGTTGATTCAATGTGATTCAATTCATTCAATGTGTGGTTGATGAATTTGAGACTAATCCTGGTGATGCTCTGAACAAGTTCTTCACTAAGCTTGATGGTGGTGTGCTGCTGTGAGATCGAAAGTGTGTTTGTTTTGTAATCCTGTAACCCCCTAACAAGATTATTGCTGTGGTTGTCCGAGCGTGAGGGAGAGGATAGAGAACTGGATTAATATTATCGTTAGTTTCCGTATTGTTGCCGTAGCAGTGTTGAGACAAGATACTAAGAGAAACATTGTTCTGTCAGTGTAATGCAGAACTCAACCCTGTTTACTCCAGAAGTAGATCTTTAATGCTTATTTATAAAATATGAACATTACATTTAATATATATTTGTACATAATATACATAATTGGATAATGTGTGCAAAGAGAAATTTAGTTCCCTACTGTCAAAACTGCAGCTCTCAAAGTCCGGTCTCCCCTCCCCTAAGTCACCTGAAAATAAACCAATAGATTGGAGGGAAAAACACCCTCAGCAACAAAATCCAGCCGCTTGATTGGTTGCCGTGGGGGGATTTTTTAAAAGCAATGTAGATTGTTTGGTTTGTTTCTCAGCTCAGAATCTGCAATAGCTTCACAGTGGCAGCAACAGACAAAGTCCACAGCTCTTTGATAATCGAAACAACTAGGATGTACAGGAAGTGCACTGCTGCAAATACAGCACATGGTTATTGCAATCGTTCAGGACCAGCAGGATCTTGCATTTAGAAATGTACAGATAACGGAAATTAATTTCTTTTCTTTTTTTTTTTATGTTTGACTGTAAGCTTCTGTCCATGATCAGTGTTCTGCTTTCTCAGCTCCCTCTTACATTTCAGTTATTTTCCATTACATTACTTCATAAGCAGCACATCCTCCATCTCATTCCTTCTACCGTCTCACTGACTGTCTACTGACTTCATTAGCATGAAATTGTATCAGAAAATTGCCCCTACAGTGTGCAAAATGTTGATTTCCAACAGAAACAGCCGTTTGCATTGAACATGTGTCATAATGAAATGTTTGTATCCTGCATCCTAAAGAAGTATAAAATCAATGTGTAGTATTTTTACAATTGAGAATATGCAGGTCGTTGTAAATAATTTGCCTCTTTTTCCGACTTCTCTCTGCTTCCGCTCCTTTTCCATGTCTGTCTGCATCAGATGGAGCAGCCGTCCATGGACCAGAAGGGCCACGCCAACGTGCCATGGATTGTGGAGCCGGGTCAGGAGGCCAAGAGAGGAGTCAACACCAAGTATGAGACCACTATTTTCTAACATACACCCGCCTTGTCCACTCCTGTGTGTGTGTGCCTTTCAGAGGTTGCCCTGTACTGGGGCCCCGCCCCGGAGATGGGCAAGAGCGACGCACGCCGCCGCGTCACCTCACCGGCTGAAAAATAAAAAAAACAAAACATCCCGCCCCCCCCCGTTAGACGAGCCTGTCCACTGCATGATGACGTTTGGCGCTGCGCTGTCTCTCTTCGTTCTCCTTGTCTCTTCTTCTCTTTGTTTCTGCTCTCCCCCTCTTTGGCCCGGGCCCCATCCTCCTGCCTGCAGGGCTGGCGCATGACCTTTGAAACCAGGGCTGTGGTGCACTTCTCTGTCTCCACCTGTAGGGGGAATGGTCAGCTCCATTTTTCCACTTCCTGTTTGTCGTTCAGCAGTCAACCCTTTGGTTGTTCTGCTTCTTGTTTTTTTTCTTCCTGTTGATGGGTGCAACCGTTTGGCTTCGTCTCTCCTATTTTTTCTCCTCTGACTGCCTCCATCCCTCGCTTCTCTTAACATTTCAGCCCCTTTGTCCAACTGCCCCCTGACAACTTGAATGAGATTTGTAACCACAATACTGCTAAAAGCTGCGACAGTGTTTTAGCTGTCTGTTAAGCCCAGTGTGGGAGCTGACAATGAGGAGGGCCGTTGTCGAAACACGACAACTGGAGGAAAGTTCAGACTTTTTAGACATTTTTTAATCAAAAAGGAGAGCTGAATTACAGGAGAGGTGATGTAGCACAGTCTAACTTTGACTCAAACTGGTTCATCCAGCAGGCTACTAGAATGTATTTCAACTTTTTGATTCTTTATATAAGATTATTTTTTTGAAAGTAATAAACTTGTGAATTTCTTTGACAAACGACTTTAATCTTGTCCTGTGAAACAGGAAGTAGTAGGGTTTTTTTGTTGTTGCTTTTTCTAGCATCCTTTTCAGCACATGTGTGTGTGTATGTGTTCAGAATTATTTTTGACCAAATTTCCCTGGCCATAAACCTTATTTTATTTCGCGGGGAAAAAATCTTGTATGTAAAAGGTTTCGCATGTGGCTTATGAGACGCATGGTGGCCATTTTGGATTTGCTGAGCAGGGGGCCGGTGGAGAGGCGGGGTGTGAGGGCTCTCTCGATAAGTGATGTCATCTCATTTGCAGGGCAATGCCGGACGCTCATGTCTATTACTGTGGAATGCAAAGAATGTAGCCAGCCCTAAACACGGACCTTGTCACACACACAATGCAAAATGGACTACAAAAGGACTACAAACATGGATGCTACTCCACAGTGTTTAAGGTTGACTACCAAATTTTAACATCATTCATCCATATGATACTTGACACAGTAAACATGACAAACATACACACTAACAGGACTGCATCTTGACAGATGACTGTCTGCTCTGAATGTACACTTATTTGAAAGCAGCCTCAAGTTTCTGCAACTACAGCAGGAGCTGTGTAATGCGCCCAACTGGGACGTGTGACCTGTGAACTTTTGGATGGTCACCGTTTCTCCATGGAGACTGAGTATGGTTACAGGGCATCTGTTGGTAACAGACAATGGACTCGCTAAAGACACCACTGGGCATGTGTCAGTTTTGGCACGGGTTTAAGGACGTTTGGCTGGCTCTTTCTTTTTCTTCTTCTTTGAACTCAGAAAATAATACCGAGATATATGCACAAGCGTGTAAATGTGATTGGACTAGCTGCAACACGCTGGAGATGCAACATGTGTGTCCTGGTGAGATGTCTCATAACGGATGAACCTACAGTATGTGAACAAAACAGCATCTGGCGTTAAAAAAAAATAAAAAAATAAGTATTCTATTCGTATTGCCCGACATTTTAATGTTTAATATGAGAGTATTATATTACCATGATGATTATGATTATTCTTGTGCAATTCTTGTCTACTGTTGTCTTAATGTTACATTATTTTTCTATGATATGAGATGAAAACATTAGGCTTGAAAATGATGGCCATCCTTTAAAAAATCAAAACTATATGATCATACTTGTACAAAGAGAGTGAATGTTGCAGGTGGCTAGCTAACTCTTGTCAGGTCAACCCTCCATCATTTCTCATGGGGCTCTACTCTTATCTAGCAGATGTACTATTTTAAACGCAGTATTACTGTATTATTTGGATGAGACGTTATCCAATTATAAAATGTACATAGATATTTTGCCAACTCATTGTTCATACATGTAATGTAAAAGAGAAAAAGGATTTGAAGTAAAGTATGTGGCACTGGAAAGAAGGTACCAAAATAAAAGTTGGAAATTAAAAGAAACCGGTAGATTGTATAGATTGTATTTTGAATGAAAACTGAAATGGGTTATTTGGTTACATCTCTGCTGACCAACTTATGTACATAGGCTTGGGCTTCCAGCACACAGATTTTTGTAATTTTGGCCATTATTTATATCCTTGTAAAGCACATGGAATAAAACATGAATTGTTAAAACCATTATTGGATAAAGTTGTCATCAGTTATTTGCGTTTTTTTCATTCACTACAGTTTGAAAGGATAATTACAGTTGATTACTTCAACATGTTATTGGTGTTAAAATTGTACTGCCAAAGTAATTGCAGAAATCTGGGAACAACAGCTACTGAAGCTGGGCAAGAAAACACAATCAGACAGCCAAAAGCTTAGCTACATTATCTAAAACAGTGCATCTGAAATGTACTTGCTTGTTGATGATCTGATTTTGATGACTAGCATGGTGGTTGTTCTGAGGATTGTGGTAATGTTGGTGTCCATGAATATGTTGTCATATTACTATAGTCACATTAATGTTTACACCATTTATTAAAATGCTGTGCTCTCCCCTTTTTGTATTGCCTTGAGATGTGTATGTGTTCTCCCATTGTCTCACCTGTTGTCTGTCCTATATGTATGGTGCCACTCAGTTACCCCCTGGGGGATTAATAAAGTATTGTGTATCATATGTTTGTATTATACTCCCTTAATCTGGGTGCAACTACATTAGATCAAGGTTCGACCAGGAAGTCTGAAACTGTGATGGATGTTTAAAACCATTCACTGTCAACCTGAAGGTTTGTTTTAAACATCTCTGATTGTTTGTTTCTTGCCCCATCCCACTTCTTCGTAGCAAGGTTGCTGTGTTTCCACATCTCAGCAATTTACTTTGTGTATGGAATCAAATTATCAATTAAAATGTCCAAAAGTTATTAACTATGTTTTGGATAGTGTGTTAGTGATATCATCAAAGGCTACAAGCTAAAAAAAAACAAAAAACGATTGCAATTTCACATCAAACTAACCTTACAGACAATAGTGTATGTGCGGTAGTAGTGAGTGTCAAATACCTCATGTTAGATTTCGTACCAGGCTGTGATGGCAGTAACTTCAGAGCTCAGCCTCCATTGCTCCTCCAGGCCCAGCATCCTGGACAGCACCTTAATATTGAGACAATTCAAAGTGTTATAATCTACCATAAAGAATTGTTTCCATACTGATTTATTAAGTATGCTGTTTTACGTGTCGACTCCTGAGACTAAGGATTTCTTGCTAGACTGAGGAGATACTTCTACATAAATTCTCACAATTAGGGATAGCTTTCAGATTGTTTCCTGGCATGCAGCCTGGTTAATAAATCAGAATATTGATCTCACACTCCCTCCATTGAGGTTGTTTTTGCCATGTGGGTGATTCACACCTTCAGTTTATGGAAGTGATGCGCAAACTGAAGTGTAAATTGTTGTGAAAAGATGTTGAGATGGTATTGTAAGTGGCTGAGAACTGGAGTGACCATCCCACTTCCACTCAGTTTAGGGAAGGTTGTTTAAGCTTACTTTTACTCTTCTTTAAAAACTGCACCATTTATCACTAGTTGCTTTAAGATAATGTTAAAACAAACAAGGTCAAAGTTAAAACTGACTGAACATTGTTCACAGCATCCATCCGAGCCATGCATGACAACCAAGGTGGGCTCAGTACCTTGACCACCTTCACAGAAAAACAACTGCTTACACTCGTACAAGCAATTCTGCCGCTGATAATATTAGGGCCTTTAGTGTGCTTTTGGTTTTCAAAGTGATATAGTGTTGAAAATGCTTGAGTCTCTCTGATACTTCAGCCACAACTGGAATTACAATTGATCTTTGTTACGTCCCTAATCTGTCAAGTAGCTCTCCCTGTCATCTGGTCATCAGTTTGAGCCGTTTTGTCCAAAATCAATAAAAGGGATTAGAACTGTTATTAGATCAGATGAATGGTAAAACCTCCGTACTACACAGCAAGTCCAAGTTGTGACTTACTACTGCGAGACATCCTGTTTTAGACTGCTCAAGAGTACGTCAACTCTGACAGAGAGGTCTGCACCGGGTCATCAACGCAATCAACCACCTCCACTTGGCTCCAGACTAACTAACTAACACACTGATACATGTGTGTTGCTAAGTTTCCATGGTGACCAGATCCCCTCACAACTTCACCCATAAGCCTGTATGTAATGTTGAAAAAGTACAAACTTACAGTCCAATGACACTGCAGTGATGACTAACCATTGAACCATCCCAGCAGCTATTTATTGACCAAAGGACATTAAGCTACTGCAGCACCCACAATATGAAATTACCACTACACATACTGTTTTTTTATTGCATTTTTCAGGACTTTAAATGGGAGACTGATAGATTGTGCCATTGTGGCTAAGAAAACAGCACATTTTAGCTTATTGTAACATTGTAATGCCATACTGTAGTAGGACTTTTTTAAAAACTTTTTTCACATACTATACTATGACGTTTATGGAATAGTATACTATGATGTTTTTATGACTTTTGTGACTATGGCTTTTAGATTTTTTTCCACATACTACACGGACATTTTACAACTTTTTTATTTAGACTTACTATACTACAACTATGACTATGAATTCTTTCGACATACTATGACTTTATTCGACATACTATATTATGATGTTTACTATGACATTTTAATGCCATAGTATATAGCAGGACTTTTTAAAACTTTGTTCACATACTATGATGACTTTTTATGATTTCTTTCGACATACGATACTATGACTTTTTAATGATTATTCAACATACTATACTATGACTTTCTAATGATTTTTTCAACATACTAAACTATGACTGTGATTTTTTTCGACATGCTGTACTATAACTTTATGATTTTTTTCGACATACTATTACTTTTTTATCACTTTTTCTCCCGACATACTATACTATGATTTTTTTTTTTTTTTTTTACTTTTTTCGACATACTATACTATGGCTTTTTCACTTTTTTCGACATACTATACTGTGATTTTATGATTTATTCGACATACTAAACTATGACTGACTTTTTTGACATGCTATACTATAACTTTCTTTTTAACATAATTTTTTGGGCTTTTCCGCCTTTATTCGATATGACAGCGAGGTAAGACAGGGGAGAAGACATGCAGGAAATCGTCACAGGTCGGATTCAAACCCTGGACCTCTGGGTCAAGGGATAAACCAAGTATAAGTGTGCCTGCTCTACCCACTGAGCCAACCCGGCCACATACTATAACTTTTTGATGATTTTTTCGACATACTATTACTTTTTCATCACTTTTTTCAACATACTATACTGTGACTTTTTTATCATTTTTTTCGACATACTATACTAAGGGCCCTATCTTGCACTCAGCGCAATTGCCTTTGTACACCGACGCATGTATCATTCCTATTTTGCACCCGACGCACAGCGGACCTTTCCCTCCACAGACGCACGTCGGTAAATTAGGGAATGTATTTGCGCTCCCGGGGGCGGTTCAGCGAAAGAGGGGCGTCGTTCCGGTAAACGTTACTTTGTGCTATTCTGCAGTTTCAGAAAACAATTCCGCCACTGACCAGGAAAAACATGGTCTAAAGTCAGTAGCGCCTTATTCAGATGCTATTTTAGGGGCGCATGCTTGGCCATAATGTAGCGTGTGCACAACACGCATACACTTCTCTCATCTAAATGGATGCAGCAGTTCCCATTTTTGAAAACCATACATAATTACAAAGGAAATTATTACTGAGAATGCGCTTTAGGTGTTTGGATAGGTCAGGAGGCACTTTACAGTACAGTCCTCAAAAAGTCACAGCATTCTTTGTGGCTTGTTGTGTTTTACACAACATTTCCATGAATCATGGATGTGTTGATGACATAAATGAGGAAATATTAGAGGACTTAAGGAGACGTGATGTTGAACTACGGCGGGATCTGGTCCGGGAGTAATGCGCGATGCGTTCCTGGTGGAGCGGGTGGACGGAGATGTAGTGGGGGGAGGAGGAAGGGGCACAACAGGAGCAGGTGGTGCGTTTGGAGGCCCACGCTCCATGGCTGCAGCAATCCTCTCCAGACTTGAGGAGATGCGCCCGAGGGGCCGCAGCAACATCGCCACCCGGACAAGACGGGCATTTATTACTTTGCCGCATCTCGCATCGACAGCTCCCGCTGGCGTGCACCAGGCAAATCCGCCGTCATAATAGCAATCCGCCATGGAACAAACGCCCTGCTCTTAAAAGGAATGTGAGATGACGCTCTGATTGGTTTATTGCACGTTACGCCCAAACCACACCTAGCTATTTTAGATTTGCGTCGGGCGCAAGAGTCATTTATCCCGCCGGTATAATAGCAACAGCGCCCGAGATCCGCCCACAAAGCTACTTGCGTTTCATACTTGCGTTTCAGATCGTTAAAATAGGGCCCTATGACTTTTTTATCACTTTTTCTACATACTATACTATGACAGATTTTTTCTAACTATAACTTTTTTTAGGGTTAGGGGGTTAGGGTTATTTTCGAACTATAACTTTTTTATGATTTTTTTCGACATACTATTACTTTTTTATCACTTTTTCTCCCGACATACTATACTATGACTTTTTTTTGTACTTTTTTCGACATACTGTAGTATGGATTTTTTTATAATTTTTTCTACATTCTATACTATGGCTTTTTTACTTTTTTCAACATACTAAACTATGACTATAATTTTTTTGACATGCTATACTATAACTTTCTTTTTAAGATAATTTTTTGGGGTTTTCCGCCTTTATTCGATAGGACAGCGAAGTGAGATAGGGGAGAGAGAGAGAGGGAAGACATGCAGGAAATCGTCACAGGCCGGATTCAAACCCTGGACCTCTGCGACGAGGGATAAACCTCCAAGTATAAGTGCGCCTGCTCTACCCACTGAACCAACCTGGCCACATACTATAACTTTTTGATGATTTTCTTGACATACTATTACTTTTTCATCACTTATTTCGACATACTATACTATGGCTTTTTTTTAAATCACTTTTTTCGACATACTAAACTATGAATTCATCACTTTATTCAACATACTATACTATGGCTTATTTCGACATGCTATACTATGACTTTTTTTTTTTCACTTTTTTCGACATGCTATACTATGGTGCCTGCTCTACCCACTGAGCAACCCGGCCACATACTATAACTTTTTGATGATTTTTTCGACATACTATTACTTATTTTATCACTTTTTTCAACATACTATACTATGGCTTTTTTATCATTTTTTTCGACATACTATACTATGACTTTTTTATCACTTTTTCTACATACTATACTATGGCTTTTTCATCACTTATTTCGACAGACTATACTATGGCTTTTTCATCACTTTATTCAATAGACTATGACTGATTTTTTCTAACTATAACTATAACTTTTTTTAGGGTTATTTTCGAACTATAACTTTTTTATCACTTTTTCTCCCGACATACTATACTATGATTTTTTTTTAACTTTTTTCGACATACTGTAGTATGGATTTTTTATAATTTTTTCTACATACTATACTATGGCTTTTTCACTTTTTTCGACATACTAAACTATGAATTCATCACTTTATTCAACATACTATACTATGGCTTATTTCGACATGCTATACTATGACTTTTTTTTTTCTCACTTTTTTCGACATGCTATACTATGGTGCCTGCTCTACCCACTGAGCAACCCGGCCACATACTATAACTTTTTGATGATTTTTTCGACATACTATTACTTATTTTATCACTTTTTTCAACATACTATACTATGGCTTTTTTATCATTTTTTTCGACATACTATACTATGACTTTTTTATCACTTTTTCTACATACTATACTATGGCTTTTTCATCACTTATTTCGACAGACTATACTATGGCTTTTTCATCACTTTATTCAATAGACTATGACTGATTTTTTCTAACTATAACTTTTTTTAGGGTTATTTTCGAACTATAACTTTTTTATCACTTTTTCTCCCGACATACTATACTATGATTTTTTTTAAAACTTTTTTCGACATACTGTAGTATGGATTTTTTATAATTTTTTCTACATACTATACTATGGCTTTTTCACTTTTTTCGACATACTAAACTATGAATTCATCACTTTATTCAACATACTATACTATGGCTTATTTCGACATGCTATACTATGACTTTTTTTCCGACAGACTATACTATGGCTTTTTTTGACATAATATACTATGGCTTTTTTTAAAATCACTTTTTTCGACATACTAAACTATGAATTCATCACTTTATTCAACATACTATACTATGGCTTATTTCGACATGCTATACTATGACTTTTTTTCCAGTTTTTTCAACAGACTATACTATGGCTTTTTTTGACATAATATACTATGGCTTTTTTCACTTTTTTTTTTACATCTATGGCTTTTTTTATCACTTTATTCAACATACGATACTATGGCTTATTTTCGACATACTATAATATGGCTTTTTTCAATCACTTATTTCAACATACTATACTAGGACTTTTTTTCCACTTGTTTCGACAGACTATACTATGGCGCCTGCTCTACCCACTGAGCCAATCCGGCCACATACTATAACTTTTTGATGATTTTTTTGACATACCATTACTTTTTTATCACTTTTTTCAACATACTATACTATGACTTTTTCATCACTTCATTCAACATACTATGGCTTTTTTATCACTTTATTCAACATATTATACTATGGCTTATTTCGACATGCTATACTGTGGCTTTTTTTCCACTTTTTTTGACATACTAAACTATGACTATGATTTTTTTGACATGCTATACTATAACTTTCTTTTTAAGATAATTTTTTGGGCTTTTCCGCCTTTATTCGATAGGACAGCGAAGTGAGATAGGGGAGAGAGAGAGAGGGAAGACATGCAGGAAATCGTCACAGGCCGGATTCAAACCCTGGACCTCTGCGACGAGGGATAAACCTCCAAGTATAAGTGCGCCTGCTCTACCCACTGAACCAACCTGGCCACATACTATAACTTTTGATGATTTTCTTGACATACTATTACTTTTTCATCACTTATTTCGACATACTATACTATGGCTTTTTTTAAATCACTTTTTCGACATACTAAACTATGAATTCATCACTTTATTCAACATACTATACTATGGCTTATTTCGACATGCTCTACTATGACTTTTTTTCACTTTTTTCGACATGCTATACTATGGTGCCCCGCTCTACCCACTGAGCAACCCGGCACATACTATAACTTTTTGATGATTTTTTCGACATACTATTACTTATTTTATCACTTTTTTCAACATACTATACTATGGCTTTTTTATCATTTTTTTCGACATACTATACTATGACTTTTTTATCACTTTTTCTACATACTATACTATGGCTTTTTCATCACTTATTTCGACAGACTATACTATGGCTTTTTCATCACTTTATTCAATAGACTATGACTGATTTTTTCTAACTATAACTTTTTTTAGGGTTATTTTCGAACTATAACTTTTTTATCACTTTTTCTCCCGACATACTATACTATGATTTTTTTAAACTTTTTTTCGACATACTGTAGTATGGATTTTTATAATTTTTCTACATACTATGGCTTTTTCACTTTTTTCGACATACTAAACTATGAATTCATCACTTTATTCAACATACTATACTATGGCTTATTTCGACATGCTATACTATGACTTTTTTTCCGACAGACTATACTATGGCTTTTTTTGACATAATATACTATGGCTTTTTTTAAATCACTTTTTTCGACATACTAAACTATGAATTCATCACTTTATTCAACATACTATACTATGGCTTATTTCGACATGCTATACTATGACTTTTTTTCCACTTTTTTCAACAGACTATACTATGGCTTTTTTTGACATAATATACTATGGCTTTTTTCACTTTTTTTTTTACATCTATGGCTTTTTTTATCACTTTATTCAACATACGATACTATGGCTTATTTTCGACATACTATAATATGGCTTTTTTCAATCACTTATTTCAACATACTATACTAGGACTTTTTTTCCACTTGTTTCGACAGACTATACTATGGCGCCTGCTCTACCCACTGAGCCAATCCGGCCACATACTATAACTTTTTGATGATTTTTTTGACATACCATTACTTTTTTATCACTTTTTTCAACATACTATACTATGACTATTTCATCACTTCATTCAACATATTATACTATGGCTTATTTCGACATGCTATACTGTGGCTTTTTTTCCACTTTTTTTGACATACTAAACTATGACTATGATTTTTTTGACATGCTATACTATAACTTTCTTTTTAAGATAATTTTTTGGGCTTTTCCGCCTTTATTCGATAGGACAGCGAGGTAAGACAGGGGAGAGAGGGGGGGGAAGGGAAAACATGCAGGAAATCATCACAGGTCGGATTCGAACCCTGGACATCTGCGTTGAGGCATAAAACTCCAAGTATATGTGCACTTGCTCTACCCACTGAACCAACCTGGCCACATACTATAACTTTTTGATGATTTTCTTGACATACTATTACTTTTTCATCACTTATTTCGACATACTATACTATGGCTTTTTTTTAAATCACTTTTTTCGACATACTAAACTATGAATTCATCACTTTATTCAACATACTATACTATGGCTTATTTCGACATGCTATACTATGACTTTTTTTTTTTCACTTTTTTCGACATGCTATACTATGGTGCCTGCTCTACCCACTGAGCAACCCGGCCACATACTATAACTTTTTGATGATTTTTTCGACATACTATTACTTATTTTATCACTTTTTTCAACATACTATACTATGGCTTTTTTATCATTTTTTTCGACATACTATACTATGACTTTTTTATCACTTTTTCTACATACTATACTATGGCTTTTTCATCACTTATTTCGACAGACTATACTATGGCTTTTTCATCACTTTATTCAATAGACTATGACTGATTTTTTCTAACTATAACTATTACTTTTTTAGGGTTATTTTCGAACTATAACTTTTTTATCACTTTTCTCCCGACATACTATACTATGATTTTTTAACTTTTTTCGACATACTGTAGTATGGATTTTTATAATTTTTTCTACATACTATACTATGGCTTTTTCACTTTTTCGACATACTAAACTATGAGATTCATCACTTTATTCAACATACTATACTATGGCTTATTTCGACATGCTATACTATGACTTTTTTTTTCACTTTTTCGACATGCTATACTATGGTGCGCTGCTCTACCCACTGAGCAACCCGGCCACATACTATAACTTTTGATGATTTTTTCGGCATACTATTACTTATTTTATCACTTTTTCAACATACTATACTATGGCTTTTTTATCATTTTTTTCGACATACTATACTATGACTTTTTTATCACTTTTTCCACATACTATACTATGGCTTTTTCATCACTTATTTCGACAGACTATACTATGGCTTTTTCATCACTTTATTCAATAGACTATGACTGATTTTTTTAAACTATAACTTTTTTTAGGGTTATTTTCGAACTATAACTTTTTATCACTTTTCTCCCGACATACTATACTATGATTTTTTTAAAACTTTTTTTCGACATACTGTAGTATGGATTTTTTATAATTTTTTCTACATACTATACTATGGCTTTTTCACTTTTTTCGACATACTAAACTATGAATTCATCACTTTATTCAACATACTATACTATGGCTTATTTCGACATGCTATACTATGACTTTTTTCCGACAGACTATACTATGGCTTTTTTGACATAATATACTATGGCTTTTTTAAAATCATTTTTTTGGCACATACTAAACTATGAATTCATCACTTTATTCAACATACTATACTATGGCTTATTTCGACATTCTATATTATGACTTTTTTCCAGTTTTTTCAACATACTATACTATGGCTTTTTTGACATAATATACTATGGCTTTTTCACTTTTTTTTACATCTATGGCTTTTTTATCACTTTATTCAACATACGATACTATGGCTTATTTTCGGCCATACTATAATATGGCTTTTTTCAATCACTTATTTCAACATA
Organism: Perca fluviatilis; assembly: GCF_010015445.1. Classification (NCBI taxonomy): domain Eukaryota; kingdom Metazoa; phylum Chordata; class Actinopteri; order Perciformes; family Percidae; genus Perca; species Perca fluviatilis. The sequence goes on from NC_053134.1 coordinate 10,532,147, forward strand.
CTATACTAGGACTTTTTTCCACTTGTTTCGACGAACTATACTATGGCGTCTGCTTCACCCACTAGAGCCAATCCGGCCACATACTATAACTTTTTGATGATTTTTTGACATACCATTA